>NW_007726444.1:0-44943 GCF_000696425.1 Galeopterus variegatus | reverse complement strand
CCCTCCCCCGCCTCGCTCCCTTCCCCCTCCTCCCCGGCTGCAGTCGTCCGAGGCTGCGGGGGCTGCCGCACCGCCGGCCCGGAGAGACACCTCCTGCACCGGCGGCCCAATAACGCTCTAAATCAATGCAGCTGATGCGAGGCCATGGCCCCCGCAGACAGCAGAGGCCTCGCCGCGGCCGGCGCGGAGGTGTCTGCCCCCGCCGAGCTTGAAGGCACTTGTTGGTAAAAGACACAGACGTGTCCGTGTTTGCCTCTCCCGGGGAAGGGCGAAACGCTCTGAAGTTCTCTGGCTCTCGTCTCAGGGCATGGTTCTGCCTCCCTACCTACCCTGGGGCACCCTGGGGCGTCCTCGGGGTCCCACCATGGCCAGCCGAGGATGAGGGCTGCGCCACCCTCGCCTCCAGAAACTTTATTTTTTTGGGGGGGAGTGGAACGTGTCCCAGGATGTGGAAAAAGGGGGTCGCTAGGAGGCTTTATTAAGCACTTAACAAACACCCCCATTCCTTCTTTGGTCTAATGAGTTAAAAGTTCCAGCTTTACCACTTTTCCAGAACAAGTGACTTTGCTCTCTGAGCCTCAATTGTTTCAGTTGTAAAATGGGATTAAATTTTCACTTCTCTTATTGGATGCTAAGAGTAAAATGAAAATCAGTGTACTGGAAAACCAAACAGGAGCTTGCCCCGCCGTGAGCAGAGGGGGAGGTGGCTGCCCAGAGAACGGGAAAACTGGCTTCCGGGGCCTGAGGACAGAGGATCCTTGAGCCCTAGGAGCTGACAGAGATCGGCCACAGCTGCTGAAGCAGGGCCCAGGTTTTCATTTGCACCAGAGCAGGGCAGGGCAGATACAGAACCTGAGGCGAATCAGGCCTTCTCTCCCCTCCCTTTTTAAAAGGATTCAATAAAGGCTAGATTTGGGAAGGGGAAGACTGCTTCCTCCTCTCCCAATTCCACCTGTCTTGCTGCTGGTGGAGATCCTTGAAAAGGAAACAAAGCCTTTCCTTCCACAATCTGAGATGAAAGGGAAAATGAAGTGAGTTGCAGTCAGTCAGACAGAGGGTGCCTGGTTCTGGCTCTGGAAGGTGCAAGCAGGCAGCAGGCATCCGAGGGGAAGAAGAGGGAAAGGATGAAACAGGGCTCATGAGGAAGAAAGTGGCTGTCCTGGCTTCATGGGGTCCTCCCGGCCCTGCTGCCTCTCCACAGGCTGGACACACATACCTGGCATTCTGGTCAGGTGACTGTCCTCTTTGCAGGCTTATAGACCTTGCACTGTGGGGAAGATTCATTTTTTCATATGGCTAACTTCATTACGAAGCTTTGCTTTATTCCGAGTCTAAACTGCTTACCTCCCCATTCCTCTCCTCCACCAGCATTTAGGCCTTTCTTCTTGCTCTTCTGTGTTTTTCTGCCTATTGTAACATAATGCATCCTTCAAGGATTTTCTCAAATGTCACCACTTCTCAGAAGTCTTCCCTGATCGACCAAGCCTCCACTTCAGGTGCTTTTGCCTTCTTCTGACCCCTAAGCACTGGTTTCTGCCTCTCTTATGGTGTTTATTGAATTCTGTAGCTTAGCTGTGATATGTCCTTGTCTTACCTCCTTTGGTCCTTGTTCAACTTAGTGGCTTATGTGCTATGAATTGCTGTAACAGACAAAGCTCAGGTTTTGGAGTTAGAATAACTTTAAACCTGGGCATAGCTGCCTGTTCCCAGCAATTGGAAACTGGCTGAGGAAGTCAGCTTTCTTGGCCTCACTTTCCTCATCTGTAAAAGCAGGTATGAAACCCTCTCTCAGGCCAGATTGATAGGGCTACATATAATAGTCTTTGTTCTGCAAACACTGTTCTCCTCCTTTCTTTTCTGCTGCACCTAAAACTGATTTTTGGATTAATTTAAATTTGTTACCACAGGAATCCTTGGTTGTAGTATTATTGAATTGTCCATATATGCTTATTACAAATATGCCAAGCTAAGTCCCAGGCAGTGGCCCACTTAAATGCCTTTAATCTGTCCAATTGAAGGTTTTGGTCATTATCTTTGTGTTCATTGCAACTGAATTATATTTGTTTTAGTAAAACTTTCCACTAGCAACAAATATCAGGATCAACTTGTTTAACTCTGTTCTTGGTTACAAACCTGAGGATTTTGGTGATACCTAGTTTAAAAACATGAAAACAGGCTGCCTCTCCCAACACGTACCATTGAGGTTGACAGACACATTTTCTCAAACATGACAATTTTGACCCGCATGGGGAATCAGTAAGTCTAAATAAAAATTACTAATTAATCTTCTGCAGGTTCATTTAGAATTGTGTACCTGATAGTACTGCATGACTTCTGAAATCAGTCCTCACATTCATTTCCTAGATCTGATGGGCTTCTCCGACATTCCTTGGGAACATGTAAGCAGAAACTGGGACAGAGAAACCACCCATGCGTATAGAAAGGAATGTGGTACTGGCAGGGTAAAGACCACCCAGACCATGTTCCTGTTATCCTACTGGTCAGCAGTGGGATCTAGTATGGCCTTCCCCTTCTCTAGGCCTCAGCTTCTTCATCTGGCTAATGAGGACATCCCTGAGAGCCCACTCTCCTCTCACTGTCCTCACTTTTTGCTTCTATGCTTCAGCTTTGCCATTTTCCTTTTGTGTCAAGTTCCTAAATTTAAATTACCAGGGATTAAGAAAAATCTTTATTAAAAAGGGGAAAAATTGAGAAGAAACAAAATAAGAAAATCACTGTGACCTGATCTTAAGGAGGCAAGAATCAGCTCTTCTGAGACAACGGGCTTGGTTAGGTTGCTCTGTCTCTTCTAAATGAGGTCTTTTCCAAGGTGGCTGTGCTGCAGCTCCCCATCCTTAGAGTCAATGACGAATGCTGAAGGGCTGGGCAGGTTAGTCAGAGTGAGGCGGGGCAGGTAGCTGCTGTGTGAACTGAGAGCCATTGCCTGTCTGAAATGGGCAGCCATTGCCTGTCTGCTTGTCTCAGCCGGGAATGTGGGCTCAGTTTTGCCAGATTTCCCGAGTTTTCAAGAGAAGCTGGAAATGTTCCGATATTTAAAAGTTAGCAACTAATTCCAATTTTTGATAAATATGGTGTGAGTCAAACAAAATGTTTGCGAGCTGAATCTGGCCAACGTGCATCCTCTGCTATATAATGATGTCTTTTTGAGGCCTGGGCTTGTAGTACATAGTAGGTGTGCAATAAATATTTGTTGAGTGAATATGATTCCTGATAGAGAACAGCTCACAGCCCACCTGAGTTTTTTTTTTTCTTTTATGTGACCAGTAAGGGGATTGCAACCCTTGGCTTGGTGTCGCCCACACTGCGCTCAGCCAGTGAGCGCACCGGCCATCCCTACATAGGATCTGAACCCGCGGCCTCGGCACTCCCAGCACCGCACTCTCCCAAGTGAGCCACGGGGTTGGCCCCCACCTGAGTTTTAAACGGAACTCTCATAAGCCACACTGAGGTCAGACACAACCTTTTTGTGTTGGATTCAGAGTCCACAAGTGGTTTGGTAAATCTTTCCAATATTTACCCTAGAAGACCCCCTCCAGTTGTTAATAATTTTTTTTTCCGGCTGGCTGGTATGGGGAACCCGAACCCATGACCTTGGTGTTATCAGCACCATGCTCTAACCAAGTGAGCTAACCGGTCAGCCCAGAACAGCCCAGAATAGCCTCTTCTTAGGAGACTAAGAAGTTTTCCCTAGTGGAGGTAAATGAGCTGGAGAAAAAACTTAATTAAAAAATATTTTTCATCATGGGAATCATTGTATTAAAAAATAACACCTTTTAGCTATGGAGGTTTGGGGTACTAACAATGGGAACATCATATTACAGCAGGGTGGGCAGGCAGGCTGGTAACCTGCCTGAGGAGATAGCTGCCTCACATCTGAGCCCAACAGTGGCCTGCAGGAGGAGCCAGCCCTGGGGCTGTTGGCAGGAGGACTGGATGAAGGTCAAGGGGCAGGGCAGGCAAAGACTTTTGATAAAGCATGATAGGCAGAGAGCTGTGACCCTGTCGGAGGCCTTCTGTGGTGGCCTCTCCTGAGGACAGTGTCAGGAAACACCAGGGGGCAAGAGTCACATTTGTGCCGTCACCTCCTGGCCCAGACACAGACACCTGGTGGTGGCAGGTCTGGGCACATCTGCAGCTCAGCTCGGCATTGGAGCCTGACTAAGCAGCACGTGGGCCAAGTTGGCCCCCCCATGCAGCCGTCTGCTGGGGGGCAGGCCGACCTGCCACAGGCCTGGCTTTGGCACAGGTGTTGCAACTTCCCCTCTCCAGCCTCAGGGCTGCTCCCTATTGAGAGAGAGGTGATGAGGCCATTTCAAAGGTGTCACAGGGTTTTGGTGGCAGAGAATTACTTTTGTTCTTTCCCCTTTCACACAAGGCCTGGGGTTAGAGGGGCCAAAATGCCCTGCAGGTCCTGTTACAGAGAGACAAAATGCCTGGCATTTTGGATTTTGGTAGTCAAGATTGCCAAATCTCAAGGAGGTGGAGGGAGGGGGCTGATAGTGAGGAAGAGTGATAAATACAGTGGTAAATTCCAAAGTGAAAACAAACCCAGGCCTGATTCTAGATGCTTCCCTGAGTGTGTCTGCCAGTGATGAAACTGTGGGCATCAGTGGCACCTTCTGCCATCAGGAAAAAATATTCATTTCCAACATGGACAAATTGAAGGCTTATCATAGTTTTTTCAAGTATAGTGCTTGAAAAAATATTGTAAGTTTGGCATCCACTGTTTTGGTATGTCTAGGGTATGTGAAGTTAGTTTCTCACTTAGTCTATCCTTTATGGACTTTAAACAATCAGCAACAGTCACAAAACTTTGTGGCCTGCCTTCCAAACAGCTCATTCTCTCATCACTAAGGCAGTGGGAGGAAAATACCACAGGTGGACTCCTCCCTGGACACTTTACTACAATTACATCTCTGAACTCAAGGAGCCCCATTTCTAATTAAAGTGTGAAAGAAGTACTTAGTTGTTGAAAACCCCTTAGACTGGCACTTTACAGACTGAGTTGATGAATTTAGGGTGAGTTTTATGAGGATAGGACAGTTACTGCTTTGATAGGTTTTGGGAGTCTGGTGAACATGCATCGGAAAACTTTTAAGGTTCATTATGCCCTGGAACATGGTGTCTTCTGCAATTTAATGATCCACGATCCAAGCTGAAGGAGAAAATATTTGGGTTACCATACTGAGAATTCCGAATTAGACCATACTGCTTTTGGGGATTGGGAAGAAAGGGTTGGGGAAGATGGGCTATAGGATGGATTTTAAATCATTCTCAATTACTTAGTGATATCAAACTTTAAAAAATTTCTTTGGGAATTTCAGTATATTCTTAAGGGAAGAGAGAACTATGAAAAAACAAACTTAGAATTACCCATTTTGTTACGTTTGTGAAAGAGAAAATGGCTGACTTAGCAAATTTAGAGGAAATGGTTCCCTCTTTAATGAGCTTATCAGATATTGAATAAAAATTCATTAGCAATCCAGAGTCTGTGAATGAAGAAAGGCACTGTGCTGTGATTGCCTCCTCAACCTCCATCTCATTCCTTCCCAGCTGTGTAGCAGCCATGTCCTCTGGGTACTCAACCTCAATCCCACAGGTGATTGGCTCAGGTAACTCACACTTAAACCAGTCAGCACCAAGGTATTTTCCTGGCCATAGAAATTGGTTCCAGGTGGTCCAATCAGCTTAGAACTCAGTAATTTTATTGATGGGTATGAGAAACAACACTTCTCTCCCTGAAGGTGTGAAGAAGGAAACGTTATCCTGTTGTCGTTGGTGGCCATCTTGTGAATAATAAAGGAAAAATCAGCCTGGGAACAGAGCTGAGAGAACTGTAGAGAAATTCAGCTGAAGCTTTGGTTAAAGCATACCTTTTTAAAGCCTTTGGCTTTTTTAGATCTGTGAAAAATTAAATCACTTTTTATCACTTAGGCCCGTTTGAGATGGTTTTTTTCTTATTTTCAATAGAAATCTTCTTAACTGACATAGAAACTTACATTCGGTTTTACTGGAAGATTATTCCTGGATGAAGAATAAATGAAATAACAATTGTCCTCTGTCATAACTGTCTTTCTTCATTCTTTGCACTTTCAGGTGACGTTTGTGATAGAGGATTAGGAGAGACTCTTCTTAACACAGGCCCTCAATCCACAACTCTGGGCCAAATGGGGAGATTCTTCCAATCAAAGCACATTGATGCTGTAGTCATGATTTTCTTTTTGATCTTAAGTAAAATATTTTCCAGAAATGCACTGACCATATACTTTAATTTTTTGAAGGGACTTTTCTTCGAGGGTAGACACTATTGATTTTTGCTGTATCTAGCCCAGTGCTCTTCTGTACACAGTAGGTGCTTCATAAATATGGGCTTTATTCATGTATAAATGAAGAGATTTAAACACACATTCATGACTTGTAGCCTCTTAAATGTACCTTCTTGTAAATGGTATAATGGAAGACTTCTAAAAATGTAATTGCTAACTGCAGTTGGAAATCCACTTTGTCAAACTGTGGCTTCTAACATCTTGTCTCCAACACCAAATCAGTTTTGATACCGAGGTTCCCAGAGGTGCGGTTTTTAATCCTCAATTACAGCACAAGTTTTAACAGGCCAGTTTTGTCTGTCACCAGGAGTTTAGTAATTAACAAAATGCTCCAGCACTAATGGTTTATCAAAAGGCCAGTAAGCAAGTAAGAGACATTATAATGGAAACAGACCCGGTATGCTCACTGAGGGAATTCGTTTAAGGAGCACCCCAATTACACGTTATGCTTAATTTTGGCCCAGTTGCTGAACCTCAATATAAGACTTGCAAAGGGAGGCCAGAAGCAAGTCCTGGCCATAGATCATGTATATGAACAAAATCAAGTGTCCTTTTGAATGTCCATACCAGGAATCACACAACTCAGTCATTTTCACAGCTGTGGGTATGTTGCAACAGCCTTTGATACAAACGCTTTAATAAAAGTTAGTGGTTTTCTTGGGAGTCCGAAACAGGGTGCATAACAGCCAGTGAGTAACCTGCAAGTAATGCCCGTGGTGACAATTTTGCTTTGTTCTGTGGGAGTGTAAGAAGTCAGGACATGGATTGCTCTCCGTGAGTGTTGGGAAAGGAAGGTCCACACGCTCAAAGCAGGGAGTGTTCTCTTTATCTGAGGTGGTTGCCAAGTCTTAAATACTAAAACATGTAGGTGTGCTTGAGTAAAGAGAAGGTACGGACATTTCAAAGATAACTTGATATAAGGCAAGACAGAAAAGGAATTGGGTTATTTGGCAGAGATGTAAGTTTAGTCCAGGAAAGGTAACCTTCTTCAGAACCTTCGCGTCCTCAGATCCTGACAGAAGGGTCTGACACATCCTCAGGCTGGTGTTTGTACAGTGAAGGCTTTCTGCCTGAACCTCTCCTCTCACTTTCCCTCATCAGGACACCCCAAATGGATTGCAGATGTCCCATTTGGTTAGAAACACATTTCAAATACATCTGCCCTTCTTGCTTTTATTCAAAAAACACCTGCAAATCTTTATCTTTGGTTAGATTTACCACACATTTAAGCTTTGAAATTTTGGTCCAGTGGGAAAGAGAAGCATGTCACCACCTTCCTTCTTAAGTTGAATTCCATAACTGACAATAGCCTTTGGGGGAGATGTTTTCATTTTTCTTTAAGGATAGTAGTCAGTAAGGCTTTAACAGCCTCAGACCTATTCAGCTGAAAGCTAATTAATTTCTTTAATCCTATAGAGTCTGTGGAAAAATCCAGTTACTTTGGGTAGACAGCTATTTTGTGTGTGTGTGTGTGTGTATGTTTCTTCCTGATTTTCTGAGTGTGAACAAAGATGAGACCACAGCACCAGAAGAGGAGAGAACAATGAAATGTTGGCAGACTGGCTAGGATATGGTTACATGACCAGCTTCCTTGAATGTACCTTGAAAATATATGTGGTGTATTTCCAATAAGTAAATTTCTCTAGGCCTCAAGGAATATTTTTAACCACTCCCTTTATTCATTCAACTTTAGGGTATTTCATCCCATCACCCAAGAATGACAAATGCCATTTAAATAGTTGTGAAATTATAAAATAATGAGCCGCCTCTGGGAATGTTGGGAAGGAAATCCACATCCAGTGTGGTTTTGTAAGGAGGCAGGAAGCTTTGGCTAGCTGTACATTAACTTGGTGACTTTGAGCAGTACATTTAAACTTTTGGGGCCTCAGTTTTGTCATCTGTAAAATGAGGGAGATGGATTAAAGACATTTGTTTATTCCACAAATAGTTATTAATATGGTGCATCTTCTATGTGCACTGTACTGGTAACCAAGGACACAACAGACCCAGTCCTTGTACTCACGAGCAGCCCCTCAGCAGTACTGTCACTTCCTGTTACTTCCATCATTCACTGCTGACATTGGGAAATGGCTTAGAACTTTCCATCCCATCTCAACCTTCATTAATTCCAGGATTTTCATGTTAATGTGGTCTGTACATCCAATAATCTAGCTCTACAATTCTTTGGCCTCCTCTGGCTTCAATTTTCTTTTCCCTTTTTCAATCTTTATTCACGCTTCTGTGTATTTTGAGCCTATAGAGACCTCCTGTTTCCTGACTCTTCCATGGGTACCCTCCTGGTCTCTCTTTCTTACCTATGGAGTCAGGATCCTGTTTCTACCATTCAAATTACTCTCTCCAATAACCCATGATTCCTGACACCACTATTCTGCAGCATCCACCAACCAAATCTAAACCCAGATCAATACTATAATCAGCCTCCTTAGCTTCAACACACACATTGACTATCGATGGAGAAGCAAAAGAAGGCAGGGTTGGTGTTACCACGAATCCCAAGTCTGTCCCAGTGCCACCTTTCCAGGGACAACTCCCTCTACTATTCCCCTCAGTGATTAAACCAAAATACATGCATACCCATTTTTAATCTCTCTTCCTCCAGTCCACTATTATAGTTGACTATAGGAACTATTATATAGATAGACACCCCGCCCCCCCCCCCACCATTCTCTCAGAATTCACACCCTTGTGTAATCCGCTCCTGTGTGGACTCTAGACTTTTCCATGCAATTTGCTTTAGCTAAAAGGTCATTAGCAGGTGTGATGCAAGTAGAGGCTTGGTAAGTACTTGCACACTGAGCTTATCTCTCTTGGATTGTTCCTTTTGGAGCCCAGCCACCATGTTGTAAGGAAGTCCAGACTGTCCTGATGAAGAGGATGGCCACCTGGAATAGGCGCTAGGCATGAGAGACCACTTTGGGAGGGAGATTCTTACCACGTGGAGGGAGAAGCTTATGGTCCCAATTAGCCTGACCAGATGACCTACCAGCTAAAGTGACCTAAGCAGAGACTAACAGAAGAACTACTTAATTAATTGATAGGATCCTGAGAAATAATAAATCCTTGTTTCAAGTCATAAGTTTTATGTTGGTTTGCTGTGCAGCAGCAGATAACTGAGACAACCCTAAGAACAAAAAACAGAACAGTCCCTTAACCTCCCACCCTCTCTACTCTTTCTCTTTTTCTTGTCCAAGCTTTTTGAAGTAGTCTATACTTGCAGCCTGAATTCCTCAATTTCTAATCTAATACTTGTTCTTCAGTTGTTCGTACCACCCCTCTCTGTGTACTAGTCTCTGGACCACTCCTTCCCTGATTTCCACAACTACTCCAGCTCCTGGTTCTCATTCTTCTCTCATGAGATATTTTCCATTTCCTTAATGGCCTCCTCCCTCCTCTTCCTCCACCTGCTTTTTTTTGTGTTCCTCAAGTTCTGTCCTCAGCCTTTTGCTTTTTTTTTTTTTTTAAATACTCTACTCTCTGCCTGAGTGATCTCATTTGCTATATGATTTCAACCATAACTATATAATAAGGATCCCTAAATATAGGTGCTGGACATTGGTTTAGACCCTATGCACACAATATGAAAAACAGGTATAATCCTCAGTCTATAGACCAGAGAGTTCATGGTATAGTTTTCTGTAAGTACCAAACCATTTCCTGCCACCATGTCTCTACTCCTATCTCCTCTGCCTGGAATAGCCTCATACCCTGAGGTGGAACATTGCTCCCTACTCCTCCCTTTTAGCTAATTCCTGTTCTTCGTTGAGAAATAGTTCAAGCGCATGGTCCTCCAAGAAGTCTTTGCTGATAGCCCTCTGTTTTCCCTTTTCATGATGGCTAGACATACCCATTCCATGGCTGTATTCTGAGAATAGAATTTATTTGCATTTACGTTTTAATTGTTCTTGTATATGTCCCCTCCCCATTAGACTCTGAGCTCTTTGAGGGCAAGGACCATATCTTTCTAATTTAGTATCTTCCAGGGCTTACCATAGTGCTCAGTGTATCATCTGTGCCCAGTAGTAGGTGTTCAATAAATGATTGTTGAAGGACTGAATTGTAGATTATCCTTCTAATGTCCAATGGAATTTATCCCATTTGAGATTTTTCATGTATGTATATAAAAGGGAAATTGGCCTATAATTGTGTTTATATGAGTGTCAAATAAGTTGCAGTTTATGGACATGTTTAATTTATAAAATCAATTGATAGTTTTCATTTTCCCCAATGCTATGGCAAAGTTTTTCTAATATGGAGACTATATGTTCCTCTAAGATTTGACAGCATTCACCTGTATTCCTGATACCTGTTGGGGACAGGGCGGGGGGAGGGTAGTGTTTTTTCTTTTTAATAGATTTTTCTATTCATTTGCTTTTCTTACTCTTTCCAAACTTTCTGTTTCTTGCACTTTCACTTATTTTGTAGGGAGAATGTCCATTTAATTACTATTTTAAAATTTAGTAACATAATTATATGCAATTATATGGTAATTTAAAAATATGTTATAGCTATTATTATATCAATTTCGTCAATTCAAATTTTGTGTTCTTCTTTTTTCTTAATTAGATTTGCCAATATATTGTTTATTTTGTTTGTTCTTTCAAATAATCAGCTTCTTTTATCTTTATTATTTCCCTACTCTTATTTTCTTAGGGATTATTTTGTGTTCTAGTTCTAAAAATTTAAACTGAACACTAAGTTCTTTTAAAAAAAATCACTTTGTAAATTCAACTCTGAGTATATCTTTAGCCACATTTCCTATGTTTGCTTATGTAATGTTTCCACAGTCATATTTTCTAAGTTATCTCTTATTGTATTATTAGTATTTTTCTTTGAACCAGATGTCATATAAATCTTTCCAACTTCTTAATGAACTTTTTCATCTTAAACTTTATGATTTCTCACTTGACTACACTATGATCAGAGATTATGACCAATATAATTTCTACTTATTTGAATTTATTGAGAGGGTCTTATATAAAAATTTGTGTTTCTGTTCATAAAGTATAATTTATTAATTGTACATTAAAATTATATTGTTTATATTCTCTAATTCTTTTTTGGGGCATACTCTATTTAATCTGTCACAACCTAATAACCGTGATTAAAATTTTTCACTGCAGTCCTGTGTGTGTGTGTGTGTGTGTGTGTGTGTATGTGTGTGTGTATGTTGTAGGGTTAGGGCTAGGGAATCTTGAAAGGCTGACTGGAGGTATGGTGCTGATATGTGCATAGTCTAAAGCAAAAGAGGTTAAAAATACTAAGGTAGGTAGGAAAAGTTACATCGATAGACTTTTCTTTTGTCTTATACTTCCCTCTGTACTTACATCCTGTGTTACAACAGTTTGTTTGTATTCTTCATCAGACTGAGCTGGCCTTGTTTACCAGTTATCCCAGTAGGCACTCAACAGATATTTGTTCACCAAATAAATAAATATTGTTGGATTCTGTTTTTTAAACTAACCTGAGATTCCTTGTTCTCTACAGTGGAATGTGGGCTAATAGCTACACTTGCTCTGACTTCATAAATTTCATTAAATGCTTTCTCAGTGTTTCTTTTCTATTTTCATGCTGACATATGAAATATATTCTGTTTACTTTTAGCTATTTGGAAAGCCAATCACCATATTGTAAATCCTAGTAATAATTTTCTTAAACATGTTACATATCTTTTGTTCTGTATTTCATCAAAGGTGGTATCTTTTGACTCATTTTCATGGAAAAAAGAAATATTGTGCCCTTCAGGGCTTTCCTCTTCTTTTTCCTCCTTTCCCCATTCTTATAAAATTTAAAATATAATAAGGTAATAGGTATATTAGGTATATGTTGCCATGGGAGAAATTAGCCTAAAATCAAGTGGCTTAAAAAAACATTTATTGGGCCAAGCCCGTGGCGCACTCGGGAGAGTGCGGCGCTGGGGGTGCTGGGGGCGCTGGGAGCGCAGTAGTGCTCCCGCTGCGGGTTCGGATCCTATATAGGGATGACTGGTACGCTCTCAGCGCTCACTGGCTGAGCGCAGTGCGGCCGGTCTCAAAAAGGAAAAAAATAAATAAATAAATAAAATAAAAAAAAAAATTAAAAAAACATTTATTGGGCCAAGCCCGTGGCGCACTCGGGAGAGTGCGGCGCTGGGGGTGCTGGGGGCGCTGGGAGCGCAGTAGTGCTCCCGCTGCGGGTTCGGATCCTATATAGGGATGACTGGTACGCTCACAGCGCTCACTGGCTGAGCGCAGTGCGGCCGGTCTCAAAAAGGAAAAAAATAAATAAATAAATAAAATAAAATAAAAAATTAAAAAAACATTTATTATCTCCCAGGATGTGGCTTAGCTGGGTCCTCTGGCTCAGGGTCTCTAAGAAGTGTGTAATCAAGGTGTTGGCTGGGGCTGCAGTCATCTCAAGGTTCAATTGGGGGAAGATTTGCTTCCAAGCTCACTCATGTGGCTGTTGGCAGCCTCAGAAGATCCACTTCCAAGCTCACTCACGTGGCTGTTGGCAGGCGTCAGGTCTTTTCTGGCTGTTTGCCATAGACAATCCGTTTCTTGCCACATGGGTCTATCCATGGGGCAGCTCACAACATGGCAGTGCTTAGAGCAGCAAGGGAAAAAGCAAGAGAGAGAGGGCAAGATGATGAGCAAGACAGAAGCCAGTTTTTTCATTAATTCTGACCACAATGATGAGAATAGTCTCAAAGAATCTGCAGAAACAGCACTGAGTATGTTCATGTTCCCAGTCTCTGCAAATCTTAGAATGTTGTCCTCATATATGAACAACCTAGGGCTACAAATGGAATCTTTGGGTGTCACTCTACATCTTAGTGAACTGAAGATATTTTTCCTTTCTTTTTTAACATTGGCAGTTTCAGACGAGAAACATGAAGCAAGCCTGATTTTAACTCCTTTGAACATGACCTTCTCCCTCTCCCCAACCTACTATCAATTTATAGGTATATTTTTTCCCCTTACTGTTTAAGAATACACCAGGATTTGCATTAATATTGTTTCCTTTTTATTAATCTTATCTGAGATAAAGTAAGTCATCTTGATTTCCAGCATCAGATTTTCTCCCCCCAATTCTGGGAACTTTGATAACCAAGCATTAACCATTTGTTTCCTCTTTTTTTAAAAAAAAATTTTTAATTGACACATAATAACTGTATATGTTTCTGGGATACAGTGTGATATACAAAGTATAATGATCCCATTTGTTCTCTCTTTATCAGGAATATTTTATTCAAAGGGTTGCTGTCATGTCTTTGTCCTATTCTATATATCTATTGTCTTCTTTTGCTTCCTTCAAAATATTTTACTGACTTCTTTTATATTTGGTATATCATTCTTGACACTATCATTTATTTGGATGAATAGATTTTCTGTAATTTTCATTCTGCTTTTAATGAAGACCCAATTTCAGATATTATTGGATATAATTTTATTGCATTCTCTTTTTACGCTGACCTGTTCAGTGACTGATGTGATGAATTCCTTTATCTCATTAGAAATATAGAGCAGGTTTATCTTTAAGTCAACCTCCTTGAGGAGGAAGATTTTCCTTTGGGGAAATTTTCTTTAGTGCTGCAGAATTTTTTCATATGTTCCATGTTCCTTTCTCCCTTGGGGTTTGATTTTTTTTCTAAAAGTCTTTACTGTGTTTGTCTGGAGACTTGAGGGACTGGATTGCCTAAAAAACCCACATCCCATGATTCATTTGAACATGGAGAGCTCTCTCTGGGACTGGTGCCAAAGGTTCAATCAAAAGCTGCCAATGACTCCCTTGGGAAACTCCTGGATCTGAAAATATAGGATAGATCGGGAATAGCTGCAGGTTAGCTAACCTAAGTCTTTCTTGGAATAAGACTGGAGTCTAAATCATTCAACAGATGTAGGTCACTCATCCCTCCTCTGCTGAACGGCTGAGCAAAGAAAATCTAGAGCAGACCACGTTCTTTTTTATTAATGCTGGTGAATTATTTGTTTGCTTTGGCTCATGTTTCAACATTTCTTCTTTATCTCTTGCTTTTTCAGGTAACTTCTGGCCCAAATTTACAGTCAACAGTAAATATATCAATATATTTTTTCCTATTTTGGGTTTTCTGTCTTACCTTGCAACCCATTCTATCCCTCAGAGTTCACTTTTCTTCTTGACGAAGTAAATCCTTTAGTAGTCTTTTCAGCGAGGCTCTATGAAAGGAAAATGCCCTTAGACTTTGTAAATCTGAAAAGGCCTTTATTTTGCTTTCACACACAGTTCAGCTATGTGAAGAATTCTGAACTAATGGATGTTTTTCTTCAGCACATTGATGATATTACCTTAGAAGTCTTCTGGCTTCTGATATTGTTGACGAGTGATCTGCTGTTGGTTTCTCCATCATTCTGTTGCCAGTAATATGTCTTGCCTCTTACACAGCTTTAATTTCTTTCTCTGTGTCTTTGATTTTCTGCAGCTTCATAGTGATGTGTCTAGGAATGATTCATTTTCAGTTATTCTGCCTAGCATTTGGTGTGTTCTTTCAACATGAGGAAAAATTCTCAGCCAACATTTCTTTTACTATTGCTCTCTCATTTTCTCTGTCCTCTTACTCCAGATTACTCTTAGACATGTGCTAGAACCTCTCTACCCATCATCTGGGTTTCTGAACTGCTCTTGGTTATTTTTTATTTTTTTATCTTTATCTTTCTATATTCAATACTGGGTAAATAGCTGGTACTGCCTCCCAATTTGTTATTTTCTTTTTGTGTCCAATATAGAGGATTATTTTTACATCAATGAATATATTTTTCATTTCCATGATTTATTATAAGTTCTTTTTTTTTTTTGTCCTTTTTGAGGCCGGCCGCACCGCGCTCAGCCAGTGAGCGCTGGGAGCGCACCGGTCATCCCTATATAGGATCCGAACCCGCGGCGGGAGCACTGCTGCACTCCCAGCGCCGCACTCTCCCGAGTGCGCCACAGGCTCGGCTCAAGATTTATTATAAGTTCTGTTCCATATGTTCTGATATTTCATTTCTTTTTTTTTTTTTCCTTTTTGTCTTTTTTCATGACCGGCAATGGATCGCAACCCTCAGTGTCACGCCCGCACCGGACCGGGACCGGCAACGGGATCGCAACCCTCGGTGTTGCGCCCGCACCTCGCTCAGCCAGTGAGCGGCCGGTCTGTATGTGGGATCCGAACCCTCGGCGGGAGTGCCACCGCGCTCCCAAGCGGCGCACTGTAGCAGTGCGCCACCGGGTCGGCCCCTGATATTTCATTTCTGCCTGTTTCTGTTTCATAACTTTTATTATTTAATGGATGTATTTCTTCATTTATATCTTTGAAGACTCTAAAATAATTATTTTGATATCATCTTCAGAGAGCTCTATTATTGTCATTTTATCTGAAATGGATTTATCTATTGATTGTTGATACAGACCATTATGTAAGAGCAGGGACCAGACCTAAGATCGCTGTATAAAACTGATTTAGGTGGGACTCCCCTACCCACTAGCAAAGCCTGAAAAAAAGACTAAGACTGCCACTTTGACCTATGTTTCTTAAAAAGTCACAAAACTAGGGAGATGGGGAAAACTCCATCTTGAATTCAAGACCTGAGAAAAGCCATCCTATTGCTCAGTGTTTGGACTGTGCTGTTCTGCAATGATCCTTGCTTCAGTACCCCATCTCTCATGAGGTACTTTTGGACTCATCAGCCCTGCTTATCACTGGTAAATGTGTATTTCTGATAAATTTCTAGCCCATGGATATGCTTATTTTCTTTTTGAGCATGGGTATGTATTTTAGTTTTCCATTTTTACATTTTATCTGTCATTGTCATGTATTTAGAGTTGCAGAGGGGCTCAGAGTATGAACTTAACTCAATTTTGACTAAGTCCTGCTTCTAAATGTATAATTTATATTAGAAGTTCAGTATCAATTGCATGTCTTCAGTGTCTCTACATTTCAATAAGGTGTTCTGATTTCTAAAAACAATTTAGATATTCACTGACAGTAAGTGCTAGACATGATTCTTTAATTTTGAATTTCTATTTTATTGCCTATATTGAAAATTAGCATAATAATATTACACATTATCCTCCCAACCACTGCTTATATCTAAACTTATATGCCTTATGAATGTTTGAACTGTGGATATATGTCAAGGGATGTGACCATCATATTAAACAACTACCAGTTCAAGTAATTTCCAGCTCACAATTCTTCTTGTTTATACAGATTTGGTTGCGTCTCTCAGGCAGAGATGTTTATTGATGACTTTGCTCCTGGCCCAGTGTAGTACCGAGGCCTGGGGCCAATCAAGTGTGCTAGACATAGGTCAGCACCCAGAGAGGCTCTGGACCTCAGTGCACACTTATGTTATTCTAACGTTTCCACTAAATATCTTCATAGCCAAAACAAAGTGGTAGCATGGGGGTAGGGGAGTGGGAGCGTGGGAGAGGATTTGAGATGATGGTGACTCAGATCTTCTTTCCCTCCTACAGTCATCAAGGTATAGTTGCAACTTCTCCTCTTTGCTTCCTTGGCACCGGGCTCTGTGTGTATGTGTGTGTGTCTGTGTCTGTGTACGAATGTGTGTGTCCTCCCCCGTGCTTATGTACCTGTAGCTGCAAGGTAAAAACTTTCCAGAGAGCTATCTTAGATTCCTATTGTTCACTCCAAAGGAAGATCTCCTGTACAGGGTTAACATGGGGTGCTGGGAGCACAGATCAGAAGGGCATTGGGAAAGCAAGTGCTCTGGGGCTCATATTAGAAGCTAAACCCAGATTCCAATGGACAATGAAGCTGAGTAACAGAGAACTACATTCTGGTTTTGAGCACCCCTAACGTCATGTAGTCAAGAGGACTGGTCATACCCAACCAGCCTGTATATATTCTGAGATAGATAATGCCACAGAATGAAGAATGACTCGGAAAATGTGGCCAGGAAAAATAGCAGTTTATCACTCCTCAATTCACTTCCTTTTTCTATTTTGGCAGTTTAAGGTGAGAAGAGACAGATATATAAATTCATCTATGCCTGCCTTGGCAACTTGCACTATATACAGACAGGATGGAAAAGGGATATGGTTCATGTTGCTAAATTCTGGGTACATGATACAGATTTTGTTTCCTATTTGGCTAATCTTATTATATTGGAGTTCTGCCAAATGATTCTCCCTCTCAATACTTATCTCTATTATAAGAATGCACGCTGATATTTTTATTCTGTTGTGTTCTATTCTGTCCCATTATATCAAAGTTCATTTTATTTTAAAAAGTCTTCAAATTTCCATTGATGAATGAATGGATAAACAAAATATTGTATATACATACAATGGAATATTATTCAGCCTTTAAAAGGAATGAAATCTTGTCACATGCTAAACATGGAGGAACCCTGAAGACATTGTTCTAAGTGAAATAAGCCAGGCACAAAAAGACAACTACTGTATGATTCTCTAGAGGGGTCAAATTCATAGGGAGACAAAGTAGGATGGTGGCTGCCAGGGGCTGGGGGAAGGGGGAAATGAGGAGTTGTTTAATGGGTGTAAATGGGTATACGTGAAAGAGTTTCTGGAGATTGATTGCACAGACATGTGAGTACACTTAACACTACTGAACTGTACATTTAGAAATTGTTAAGATTGTAAATTTTATATTTTTTTTTTTTTTTTTTTTTTTTACCACAATTAAAAGACTCAAAATAACACAATGGAGTATTATGACAAAGCAAATGGGCTTCCGCGGGAACATATATCAGGGGGACTTTGACTAATCTAGGGTCAGTCAAGGAGGTCTCTCACGGAGAAGTTGCATTGAAGCTGAGACCTAAGGGATCAGTGAAGTTACCAAGGAAGGGTGTAGAGGCCAGGGCTGAATAAGGCTCTAGGCAGCAAGAGAGACTAGGAATAGGTTAAACAGCCACTGTCCAGGCCTTATCAAATCCCCAGTGGGTTCGTGTGAACAGCTTCCTGCTTTCAGACTCTTTCTACCTACACATTGATGCCAGATTAGTTTTTCTAGAACACCACCTGGATCATGTCACCCTCCCACTTTCCTGGCTAATCCTTCTAGAACTTTTTTTTCTTTGCCTGCTGAATAACGCCTCTGCCTGGCACTGCAGGCCCTCTTCACCTGGCCCCACCCTGGCTCTCCAGAGTCACTCTTCCGTTACTGCCCTGTATGAACTCTTGCGCCAGCCACATCCCTCATTATTGTTCCCTGAACACAGCTTATTAGTTCCCACTTTAGCACCTTTGCGTATGTAATTTCTCCTGTCAGGAACACCCTCCCCCTTCTCCCTGGGCCCCTGTTTCTTTTGTTCCTTCAAGTATCACCCTCCACTCCTCAGGGATCATTCCCTTTCTGGATTCTACAACAAATCATTTTACATTTGCTGTCTTGTCTCTTAACTTCACCCCCTCACCCCCCACCTCCACACATATTACCTGGGAACCGCGTCTTACTCATGTCTGCATCCCTAGCGCTTAGTGCACGTCGAGGGGGTTAACAACATTTTAACATGTAGCAGTCATCCACTAATAATTATTCCTTATGGTCGGCAGCTTATCGCAGGCCAGAGGGAGCGGGCAGACCTGAGGCTGGTGTCCACCAGGGAGGCAGCCTGTTTACCCTCAGCACTGCCCCTGGAGCCCACCTCCAGCACCATTCTATCTACTCCTGACATTCTTGAGCTGAACATCTCCTATCCAGGCTCTCCAGATGCTTAACAGGATTATCTGCCTAACAGCACAGCCCTCCCAGGCGAGTGACTTCATCCAGGGAGATGCAAGGGCAGTAACAAGCACAAAGGCACATTTTCCTAAAGCTCAGTAGACACGCTTCAGGGTGAAGATGGGGGGTGGGGAGGGGATCAGGTGGAGGTCCTGCACTCATAAGCAATGCCAGTGGTTTAACTCAGGAGAAAAGCTGTTTTTACAAACTGGAGTTTTGCACAGCAACTCACTGCCGAACTATTCCATTGGCAAATGCAACCGTGCTCGTGGGCTGGAGAGAAGTGGGGGCGGAGAGTGGAGGAGGCGGGGGTTGGGAAATCCACCTGGATGCCATCAGTCTTGCCAGAGTAAACAGAACTGACAGGAGTGCTTGCCGGCAGCCTGGTACAGGTTAGGGGGGGTCACAGAAGCGGCCCGGTGACCCGCCTGCCTTAAGGTAGAGACGCTCTGGAATCTGTCACAAAGGACAGAGCTGAAAGCTCATTCCTCTCGGAATGAACTCCGTTTCCTGGCATTCCACACAATTGGGAGTGCATACACTTTTAAAATGTTTTAAATGTAAATCTGAGCTGGGATCAAATACACACATTTAAAGCAAAACAAACAAAAAAGACCCCCTCCCCCACCTCAAAGTAGGACCCATATTATATATGTCACTAGCAATAAAAAATATTTTTGTAAAAGCTCTTTCTCAGTTTTCTTGAAGCTCAAGTGTTTAGAAAAATAGCTGGATTTATAAGAAGAAAACTGTCACTTAATTATCTAGAACTTTCAAACACAATAGCAGAATCTAATTTAAGCAAAGTTCCTTTATTAAAATTCTATAATATGGGAGATAGAAATCCCTCTTCATAAGAACAAAAATCCCCAAACACTCGATTTTTCTTAACGAGTTTAAATGTGAAAGTGATAGCAGTGACATATTTAGCTTACTTCACGAGAGCCTTCCATATGCTATACAAAGTGGGAGCGAAATAGTGAATAAATGAATTCGAGTAACCAGTAGGGAATTTTTTGAATCAGAAGTACCGGTAAGACTATCATTTATTCCTCCCTTCAGCAGGTACTGAGGGCCTATTATGTGCATCGAATGTCAGGAGTGGCTGAAGGCCATCCAAACATTGAAAGTCATGGCCATGGCCTTCTAGCTAAAAAGACACACAAATAGTGTCTTGTAAGACTTAAGAAAAACAGTCACTGCCTAAACCTGCCTGTGCCCTCCAAGATGTCCCGCTGATTTGTTATGTGACCTTGGGCAAGTCACTTCACCAGCCCCTGTCTTGTTTCTTCACCTATAAAACTAAGATAGTAAAACCCTGGTGCCTTCGGGGTATTCCTGGCACTAATGAAGGCTCGTAAAGGGCTTTGAGATCCTTAGGATGAAAGTCTCCTCAGAACAGTAAAGCTTGATTATTATGCTGCGAACATGACATTCCCATGAAAACCCTGGTCAGGTTCTTACCCCACCTCTCAGGGAAGATTTAATAGTGGAGAGTTGTAATAAGTTCTTAAAGGACAGAGACTTCCATTACTGATACAAAATATGCTGCAGCAAACTAGTATATTAAAGGCTATTATCATGAATAATTAAGGCCGAGTTCTACTCACAGATTAATGAACCAAGTATATGTTGTGATGTAGTAGATTTTCATTGTGGCTTCCCCTAACTGGCTAATGTCACAAAATTTATTTATTCTTGGTGGATCCTCCAGTCTGCATAGATTAGCAGGTTTGCTTCACATAATAGGTTGGCAAAGTAAACTTCTGAGGGATACTT
The DNA here is from genome assembly GCF_000696425.1 of Galeopterus variegatus. Classification (NCBI taxonomy): domain Eukaryota; kingdom Metazoa; phylum Chordata; class Mammalia; order Dermoptera; family Cynocephalidae; genus Galeopterus; species Galeopterus variegatus. Next base: position 24,093 of record NW_007726444.1, on the reverse strand, counting down.
ATATACCTACTCTAAGAAATAAACCCAATTAGAGGTCTCTTCTTAGTACAGAGGAAGAGGTTCATTAATGATAATGAGGGCCTGAGCTACACTAGGCCCTAAGTTTGTAATTAATCTTGTACAGACCTTTCCTTGAAAATATTGAAGAATATCAAAGTCATGTAAATTGCTTCAGGCTAAAACACATGCACGTGAAAAGGGGAGTGCAGGCTCATGCACAGACATTTTAGCTGATATTGGACAATGCTACTTATGATGATACATTCACTTTGGAAGGTATAACCATAATTAGATCAAATGAAAGCCTTTAGATAACTCACAAAGTTTGAATACTAAAAATCCATAATTTCTCTATTCAATGGCATTAAAAAAACAAGTTCAGAGTAAGGGACAAAGAGTGGATTTTAAAAGACATGGCTAAAAGGAATTACAAACACTAATGTGTCTGTATTAATTAGTGGAATGACTTGGGTTATAACTGTCCCAAGACAATTTTAAATAAATATCCAAAGTACTAGTGTTACATCATGTGCTCCTTTTCTGTGAATTTTATCTTTTTCTAATTTAAAAAAAATTAATGCTGCGGTTGGAATCAGCTAACGTAAGGTAATTAGCAACCCCAGTGTGCTTGTGACTGTATATAGTGAGAGAAAAAGAGATTACTTTCTACTAGAGATAAGGGTCACTTTCAGATTTCAGGAATGCTGTTTGGAAAGGGAAAGGTGCTGGGTAACAGATGAGGGATATTGCCACCATAGTGAGCTCTGTCTTTGCAGCTAGGAAACTAATCTGCAACTGAATCCAAAATTCTGAAAAAATAGTTAAGGACATTTAGAACCATTAGGTTTATAGATAAGCAGGATAAACTAACCTTCAAGGGAACCTGAAATTCTTTTTCTAACTCAAAGCCAAGTTTTCCAAACTTGTGCAGTGGTGGTTCATGCCTTTGCTCAGCAAGTACCTCCACCCACCCACCACCTTCTCAGCCTGGGAAACTCCTGCTTATCCTTCAAGATGTGGGTCTAAATATCTCTTGCTCTATGGAGTCTTCCTCGATGTTGCCGAGGTAGATATAGATGCTTCCCCCTTGATGCTCTTACAGCACTCAGTTTCCATCTCCTTTTGTCATGTAACACATCCTATTGCAAGGTGTTCAGTGTCTATTTACCCCTTGAGCTTGAGCCTTTGAGGACTGGGACTGCCTCTTAATCACCTTTGTTGTAACAGGGGTGATATGAGAATGTGCTGGTGCCTAATACAAATCTGTTGGCTCTAAATTCAAATATTGACCAACAAATGTGGCACAGGCACTGACTAATCAGAGCAGATGATGGCTGTAAACAATTGTCAGGACTCTTCTAAAATATAGTCCACCACAGACTGCATAATAGGCACTGAATGTTCATCGAAATAAATTCAACTACAGCGCCAGTTACAGATGTACAATGGGGCTTTTATGGCCCTAGAGCCAGGTGTCACCATTTTCCCAACTGTAAAATGGGAGAGTAATTTCTTCTTCATGATGTTGTTATAAATCTAAGATGAAGAATCAGATGAAAACGTATCTTGTGCCTAATACAAGTTGACTGACTCTGCCTATGGCCAAATCACCTGTCAACTATTAAAAGTGCTAGAAAAATGGCCCTAACCCATCATTTCGAAAGGATCCTGTCTTCCAAATCACCGGAGATGGTTTGGGGAGTTTGGCCTGGAGCCCATCAGAGAAGGTTGAATGTGAGGGTCTTGGTATGGGGTAGGTGGTCCTTACATTGGCCAGGTGGCCCAGCTGCAGGTAAAAGGAAACAGACAATTTGGAGACAAGCAGAGCCTGGTGGAACACATCCTGGGGTCACAGATCTTCAGCTAGTTTGCTTTCTCAATGGCACTGTTTCTCACACTTTGCTGCATGTTAGAATCACCTGGGGAGCTTTTAAAACCCACTGCCCAGGTGTCCCTCAGGTGAATTAAATCAGATTCTCTGGGGAAGGGACCCAGACATGAATATTTTCTAAAGCTCCCTTGGATGATTCCAGTAGGTAGCCAAGTTTAAGAACCAGAAGCTAGGGCACAGAGGGATCACAGACCTAGATGCCCACAGAGGCCTGGCCGATACAGGGATGAGTCAGTGTAAGACAGTTGGGAGCAGTGAGGACTGTGATAAACTGGAAAGCACATGCCCTATTTAAAGATTTTCAACTTTTAAAAAATGAATTCACTGTTCAAGCCAAATGAAACACAGCTGTGAACTGGAGTTGGCCTATGGGCCATTGGTTTGCAACCCCTGTCTGTGCTAATATTGCCTGAGAGGCCATGGAAGTTTCTGAAAATAGGTCAAAGCCAAGGCTCAGGAAGAGCTGCTGAAGCTATCAGTTGCATGCTTCCCAAGGATTTCCCCTGCATTCCATTCTCTTTTCCCCAAGCGGCATCTCCCCAGATGCTATTGTTAATTGGCTTTTATTTATTTTATATGCTTTTACATTTTTTTCAGGTGCTTAGGAAATATATTTTAAAATGCCACCACAACACATGCTTGTGAGGGTTGAATTTCATCTTGGCAAAAAGTTTTTCACGGTGATTAGTGCTGACATGGCTCTTGTTGAAGCTATTGTAGGAGTTCTTCCGTTTAAAGGGAAGGAAGTAGATCAGGTAGCCACTCATTCCTTAAGCAAAGCTGTCAGATGTTCTTCCAGACAGCTCTCCTTTTAAAGACCATCCTTGCAGCACGGATCGTTTCTTTCCTGGTAGACAGGATTGCAATGTATTTCACTGCAGGAACAGGCTGACATTTTCGTTTTTAAGCCTGCCTCCCAACTACCTGCCACTTGTCCCAAGTACAACCTCCACTGTGTTCCTTTAACGTTTTTAGGGTTCAGAAGTTGTTGACTAAACTGGGTGTGGCCCGGACAAGGCTGAACGAGTCCTGTCACATTTTCCTCCCGGCTCATCCCCACCCATTGTTAGTAAGTAATTCCCTTACTTTGCTGAGGCTTCAACAAAGTCCTTATCACATGGTCACAACAGTTCTCATCAGATTTTGCCCCCCGGGTAAGGATGACCCAAACTCCATTTCCTCTTTCATTCCTTCTGCTGGTTTCCGTAGTTACCATAGAGTGAATTAATATCATCAAACTTCCCAAAGGTAATATCTCAATTTCTTTTCAGAAACTTCCCCATTTTGTATTGAATAGCTATTCCTCCATCAGCTTTGCAAGTTAGTATCTTTAACAAATGAAATTACTCAGATCAATAACAGTAAAATACAATTTACCATAATGATAGTTACATAAGAATAAACCAGTATATGTGGAATAAGTGAATTAATGAAGCCTCACCCTGAACCATATTTATCATGGGCTGATAGCAGATAGGATTTCATAGAGAAAGACAAGGACGGTGTGTGATTCTGTTTTCACAGAATAAAAAGGGGATGGCCTGAGGAGTCCCACTCTTTCTACAATGATATTCTTTTTCTTTTGGTCTTTTCCTTTTTTACTAATTTTCGAGCATCTGCTCTGTGTCTGTCACTATGTCAGAACTAGGGAACAAAGATGAACAAGTAAGTTCCTGCCCTCAGGGAGCTCCCTGGGTAGTGGGGTGATCTAACAGTGCCCTAACGAAGGGGTGTACATACAAAGTGCTGTGGGAGCACAGAAGGAAGTGACTAACTCTGCCTTGGGGCACAGGGAAAGTCACAGAGAAGCTAGGACATCAGGGCTGGGCCTCAAAGACACTCCCTTTCCCAGCATGAGCCTGACTCCAAGTTTGGGGACAACAACTGCCCTCAGGGGGAAGGCTGGAGTTGGGCCCCATGCCTGGTTTCCTATCTGTTCTTTCCCAGACACCTTTATGCGGACAAAAGAGGGCAGACACAGGCTTGAAAGATCACTCCCCTTCCTCTCTCCCAAATAAAGACTCTTGGTCTCTTTACCCATCACTTGGGGTACCCAAAACCCCAGTGAAGAGGAGGGGTATTGGCGTTTGACGGTCAGACTCACAAAATGGTAGAACAAAAGAAAAGCCAGGAAGGAAAGTTGTGGTATACCATGGGGGACGGGGGAGGGGGGGTTGGTGGGGTGGTGGAGGGCGATCAGTGGAAGTGGTCCACGACACCAGGTGGGTCTGTTTTATTACTGATGTTGTTTAGAATCATTGGTGCATGGAGATAATAAAAAGCAGATAGACTTTTATTTAGTTCTATTATTGTTTTAAAATTCTCTACAGACAATGCAGCCTCTTATTCTCTGTACCCTAGATGGACTGCTCCCATGCTCCCTGCCCCATTTGTCACTAAATGCATTAACTTTCTGAAAGTTCAGACAAAACTGAAAATTCAAGACTGGCTTGGGATTTCTAACAGGTTCTGGCTCTCAATGTACCCAGCATGTAGCAGCTGGTGGGAGAGACTGAGGACTTGATCTGCAAATGCTGGGATGCAGTGCTGGGACGGTCCATCACACCAAAAGCCCAGTGGTTTCCCAGCCCTGTCTTGCTCCTCAGATGTGAACCCATGGGGCATTGGTATTGGGGAACAGGAAAGGAGACCAGGGATCCAAGGAACACCACATTCCAGATCAGGAACAGAGAGATTTGAAATGATACAGGACATTTCTCTAGGGCCACTCTGACTGTCTCAGGAGGAGTAATCATAGCCCCTGAGGAGGCCAAGAAACTTTCCCAAATGACAATGGCAAAATGTTTGTTTGAACCCAGAAGTATAGAGTTGTTAAAGAGACACTAAAAAGTCGAAAATGACTCTACAGCCAGAATGCTTATATTTGAGTCTTGTGAGCTTGGGCAAGTTACTTAATCTGTCTGTGCCTCAGTTTCTCTTTGTAAAATGGGGATAGTAGTAGTACTTAGCTTGTAGGGTTGTGATGAGGATTAAATGAGTTAATACATGTGAAATGCTTGGGATGGAGCCTACAAGTAGTAAGTCATGAATGTAAATGTTAGCTGTTATTGTTAGCAGAAATCGAGTCCCATTTAAGCTGCTCAAATTTGATATTGTTACTTGTTCCTTTGCTCAATAATTTTGGGTATCTGAATTCTATCCAAGATAAGATATTTAGGGAAATAAAAATCTCCCTAAGAACATATGATACTCTTTAAGAAATGTTTTTTTGTTGAAGTTGGTAAGTTTCCTCAGGAGCAGAGAACCTTTGGTTAGCAGAATCATGTGCTATTAGGGTAGGAATATAGCATAGAGAATGCCATTGTAGGAATACAGCAGAAAGAGTGGGGCTCCTAAGGCCATCCTCACTTTATTCTGTGGTTTACAGCATTGCTCCTGGTTTCCATTTCCTGTCATTTCAGAAAACGGAGTGTCCACCTCAATTTTACATTATATTCCTTTTAAAACTGAAAAGGGATTGTTTCTGTATTACAAAAGCACTATGTAGTATTTGCAGAAAAAACAGCTTAAAGGAAGAAAAACTCATCCTAATCTCCTCACTGAGAGAAACCCTCTGTAATACCTGAGTGTACAGTGTTCTGGATGTTTTACATCACATATACATCTTTTGAAACAAAAGCTGGCTCACACTGTACATCTATTTTCTAACCTATATTTTCCACTTAATATAATATATCATGTTCTTTTTTTTTTTTTTTCCTTTTTTTGTCTTTTTTACTGACCGGTAACGGGATCACAACCCTCGGTGTTGCGTCCGCACTGCGCTCAGCCAGTGAGCGGGAACCGGTCTCCACATGGGATCCGAGCCCTCGGTGGGAGCGCCGCCGCGCTCCCAAGCAGCGCACTCTCCAGTGCGCCACCAGGCCGGCCCTATCATGTTCTTTTCATGGCAATAAATATTAATTACAACATCATTTTTAATGGGCTGAATAGTATTTTATTTTATAGATGGACCATCTTTTAACACAACTCTTTAAAAAATTTAAAAATTTTTAGTTGTACCTATTTGTGAGGTACAGTGTGTCATTTCAGTACATGCATATATTGTCATTGATTAACTTAGGACACATAGCATATCCATCACCTAAACATTTATCTTTTCTTTGTGCTGATTATAGTCAAGATCCTATTCTCTAGCTATTTAGAAATGTGCAATATAATGTTAGCTAGGCTGACTACTAGAACTAACACAACTCTTATTAACACACAGCTTCTTTTTGACTTTTGAAATCTTAAACAGGGTTGCCAATCAACCATCTGGAGGATGATTGTTTGGACACAGCCTTAACTATTTCCTTAGTATAAATTCATGTAAGTGATGTTGCAAAATCAAAGACTTGTACACTTTAAAGGTTTGGGATCATTGCCAGGTTGTCCCTTGGAAGTTTGGATCATTGGCCCTCTCACGTATGAAAGATTGTTTTTTTAATTCTTTGCCAATTTATTAGGCAAGAAAAAAAATCCTAGTTTAACATATTTTTGATAGCTATTTAGATTGAATATTTCAAATATGTTTTCTAGCCATGTATATTTCAACTTTTAAAAACTATCCATTCTTGTCTATAGTCCATTTTTCTGTGGAGTGTTAGTTTTTTTCTTTTTTACTAATTTGTAAACTCTGGAAGAGTAAGGTTATTGATGTTGCCATATTTGTTGCAAATATTGTTTTGTAGTTTACTGTTTACCTTTCTTTTTTTTTTTTTTTTCCTTTTTGTCTTTTTTCGTGTCCGGCAACGGATCGCAACCCTCAGTGTCGCGCCCGCACCTCGCTCAGCCAGTGAGGGGGAACCAGTCTGTATGTGGGATCCGAACCCTCGGCGGGAGTGCCGCCACGCTCCCAAGTGGTGCACTGTAGCAGTGCGCCACCGGTCCGGCCCTTCCTTTTTAGTTTCAATCTAATCTTTATGTTTACATTTTTAAGTTGAGATCTATTTATATATCATAAAATTCTCCATTTTAAGTGTAGAATTCAGTGATTTTTATTATATTCACAAGGTTGTGCAACCATCACCACTAATTCCAAAACATTTTTGTCCCCCCCCCCAAAAAAAATCCCATACCCATTAGCATCACTTCTCATTGTCCCATACCCCCAGCTCTTGCAAACGCTAATCTGCTTTCTGTCTCTATGGATTTGCCTATTCTGGATATTTCATGTAAATGAAATCATATAATATGTGGCCTTTTGTGTTTTGCTTCTTTCACTTAGCATAATGTTTTCAAGGTTTATCAATATTGTAGGATAAATCAATATCTTGTTCCTTTTTATAGTTTCCATTGTATGGATATACAGTTGGCTCTCCTTATCTGCGGGTTCTGTAGGGTTCTGTATCCGTGGATTCAACCAACAGCAGATAGAGAAAAAAAATTCCACAAAGTTCCGAAAAATAAAACTTGAATTCTCTGCACGCAAATGAAGTGTAGGCATTGTATCAAGTGTTATAAGTAATCTGGAGATGATTTAAAGTATACAGGAGGATGTGCATAGATTAAATGCAAATACTAAGCCATTTTACATAGGAGACGAGCATCTGAGGATTTGGTATCCATGAGGGTGGGGAGGGGGTGTCCTGGAACCAATCCCCCATGGATACCGAAGGATGACTGTACTGCATTTTGTTTATCTATTCATCAATTACTGTAACTTTATAATCCATTTTCTAGTCTGGAATAATGCCTCTCAGGGGTTCTTAAAATGTAGTCCTCAGACCTTCAGCATCACTGGGGAACCTGTTAGAAACACCAATTTTCAGGTCTCACCCCAGACCTACTGAATTACAACCCTGAGGAAAGGGCTCAGCAATCAGTTTTAAAAAGCCTTCCAGGAGACTCTGACACATGATTGTTTGAGAACCACTGGTATACCTTATAACTCTTCTTCTTTAACATTGGTTTGGCTTTTCTAGGTTTATTAACCCCTCTGGCTGAAATCTAGTGTTTTGGAATGTACATTCGGGTTCTAATTTTATAAGTTATTAAAGTCTTCCTAAAGTCTTCTTCTACTCACACTTTTATTCATGGTTAGCATCAATAGTCAACTGGTATTTTAAAATTTCCTGTCCACTGTCTCTCATTTATAAACTCAGTCTGGGATTTTAGATCAAGATTATTATTTTTCAAGATATAAACTCCCTTCAACAAAAAAAATAGTTTACATTTTCATTCAACTTATTTTATTTAGAAGTTTCTCTATGTTTAGCTGGCTTTAGGACTCATCACAATGTCCCTGTTCTTGGGCCCCTAATTTTCATTTAAAGTCTGAATTACTATATAGCACAGAAACTACAATTCCCAGCATGCACTGCTGCCAGGGTCTTTTGTCTCCACTGCCTCACCTGTGGAGATCACATCTCTAGATATACAGCATGTGTCATCATGTGTCCACCCCTTATTGCCAAGCTAGTCCTTCTCTGTGTGGGTGTGTGGAGATGGTTATATTGGGTGGTGTGTGGGTGGTAGGGAGGCAGAAGATGGTACAGAACAGTTCACAGCACGTGGAGGGCTACTGCCTGGTTTTCTGGTGGTGACAAGCTTCCTTACAAATATCTTCCTTCCCTTTTTTCTATTGGTCTTTGTTTTGAGAAGTGAAGCCAGATCATTCCATGAGCTAAAAACTAAATTAAGGTTATAAAATTTCTTCTCTGTCTGTCTTATGTCTAACATTTGTTCTTCCAAGATTTTGTCCTTTTTGTTTTTGTTTTCAGCACTGTGAATTTAAAAAAAAAAGTCCTTCCCCATGTTTTTGTGGGCATGTTAATGACAAGTTGAGGGAGGTTATATTGGGGTGTGGTGGTCAGATGCCATTTTGAAATTGAGTACCACATTTACTTTGTCTCAGGGAGAGGTTCTTCTGTCTCAGAATCAGGAACCCTGGCATCACCTCCACTGCATTTGGCTTAAAAATCACACTTGGACTTAAAGGGACAGAGATGTACATAATGAAAAAAGGTCTTTGGATTTCCAGAATTCTATTGGTGAGAAGCAAGCTGAGATATCTATGCTGCTGCAAACATAGATTACCTTTCGTGGAAAAGGAAAGAAAACCAGAGGGCTGAACCAGGAGTCCAGAGGGTGGAGCCAAGAATTGTGAAAATCCCTCCTGAGCAGAAATAGGACTGAATCCTAATCAAGGAACTTTCAACGTTTGCCCAGCTGGACTTCAGAACTGCTAGAGACCAATAACTTCTGCATGCCTTCTGCTTTTTAGCAAGCCCCTCCTGCCCCCACCCCTTTTTTTTGGCGGCTGGCCAGTGCAGAGAGCTAATTTTTTTCCCCTTTTAGAATAGGAGTGTCAACTGTAGTTATCCACGCCTGTCCCACCATTGTATGTTGAGTGTGTGTATGGAGGGGAGTGCAGACAAGTGTCGTTCACAGGTCTTCAGATCAAGAGAAACTGCACTCAGAGAGCTGCACTTAAGACACTACACCTGAAGAGCCCCAGCACCTCTGGGCTTTATTGAGATGATGGGATTCTGGACTTCAAGCTGATGCTCAAACAGGATGAGACTTTTGGTGAACTTGGGAGGTGGCGTCTTTTACATGTGGGAAGAATATAAATAATTTATGACCAGAGAGTGGACTTTGGTGGTTTATGTCCACAATTATCTGATATTTATTTCTTCAAGAGGTGGAACTTAGTTCTCCTTCCCTGTGAGTATGGGCTGGACTTAATGATTTGTTTTTGATTAATAGAATAGGATAGTAAATATGATGTGTGACTTCTGAGATTGAGTCATAAAAGACATTGTGGCTTCTTCCTTGTGCTCCTTCTCACTTGCTCTGGGGGAAGCCAGCTGTTGTGTTGTGAGAACATTCAAGCAGCCCTGTGGAGAGATCTACTTGGTGGGCAACTGAGGCCTCCTGCCAACAGCCACTTGAATGAGTCCTGTTAGAAGTGGATCCTATAAGCCTTCAGATTGCCGTAGCCACTGTCAACATCTTGACTGCAACCTCATGAGAGATTCCGAGCCAGAACTACCCAGCTAAGTCATCCCCAAATTCTTGATCAACAGAAGCTATGAGGTAATAAATGTTTGCTATTTTAAGCCACTATGTTTCGGGGGTCATTTGTTAAATAGCAATGGATAATTAATACATGGATACACTGTCATTCTGGAAGAACTTGATTCCTGACACCTTTTGATTCTAGACATCTATCAGGAAAGAAGGATCCAGGCCAAGATCTCTCCAGAGACAGTGAATGTGGCAGAGATCTTCTTAGAGAGAGGTACCTGTAAGTGTAACACTCATACAATTTTACAAACTGAAAATTTGTAAACCAGCACCCAAATCAAGAAACAGTTTACCACCACATCCCATAACCTCCCTTTGGGTCCCCTTCCAGTCATTACCCTTCCAAGGACAGCTACTATTAGCAAAAATTAATTTTCTCTTTTTTAATATTTTATATAAATGGAATAATAGTCTTTTGTGTCTGGCTTCTTTTACTCAATATTGTGTTTATGAGCTATATCCAAATTATTGCATGTAGTTGTATTTCTCGTTATAATTGCCCTGTAGTATTCTATTGTGTGAAGTTCCACAATTTATTTATTATTTATTCTACTAGTGATGGGCATTTGGATGGTTTCCAGTTCTGAGCTATTACAAACAGTCCAACTATGAATGTGTAAAGATAAAATTTTGTGATATATTTATCTAAATATTGACAAATGAATATGCAGATTACCTTCCACAACTTACCTTTCAGACACGCAAAAGAAGAAACAGAAGGTTGTGAAAATGATTAAAATAAATGTTCTAATAGCTAATCTGAATCATTCTACTAAAACACAGCATAAAAGGGTTCCCATTGAAACCATTCATTCCTGCATATTCACTGACTGCCTACCATGTGCAAAGCTTTGGCAGAAGAACCTGCCTTGTTCACCATGAGTTTTCTCATAGCATAGTAAGGGGATAGGACAAGAATCCATGTGGCTGGAATGTATGGCAGAACTCCATAAAAGCCAAGGAGATGCCTTAATGAAGCGAGTCCAGGAGGGATCCAGGAGGGCCTCTTGGAGGGTGAGTATTGGAAAATAGACACAGGTAAACACTCAGATTTGGGGATGAGGCAGAAATGGGAAAAGTCACAGAGGTTGGCATTATTTATAAATAACCCACCTCATTAAAAATGAATTGAAGAATCTCAGAGGGGGAAAAGCAAGTCTTCCTTCCAGCGCTTTCCCCACCAACATCCCCATTTGTTAAAGAGTATGGCAACTTTTTCTACAGTAAAGAAACCTCACTTCAGATGCAGCTTTCTTTTTCAACAAAGCTTATTTGCTTAAAGGTTAGTATATCTGAAACAGAGACTTGATTTAAGTTAAAAGATGCAAATCTCGGGCCGGCCCGGTGGCGCACTGCTGTAGTGCGCCACTTGGGAAGTGCGGTGGCCCTCCTGCCGAGGGTTCGGATCCCGCATGCAGACTGGCCGCTCACTGGCTGAGCGAGGGGCGGGAGCAGCACCGAGGGTTGCGATCCCGTGGCCGGTCCTGGTCCAGTATGGGCACGACACTGAGGGTTGTGATCCGTTGCCGGGCACGAAAAAAAAAAAAAAGATGCAAATCTCATTCATTCACCCATTGAATATCTATTCTATGTGTAAGTCACTGTCCTACACCACTGAGGATGAAAGTGAATGAAGGATGACCCGAGACAAACCAATTCCAAATGATCTTAAATAGTACTGCAGCCCACACAGAGTGGTTGTGAAATGGTTAAGCAGCAAATTCCTGGACATGCTTGCCACAGGAAGCTTGGTAAAGTTGATGATATCTGCACGGTGGGGGAGATATTTTCAAGTTGTTCTCAGCCTGGAAATAGTTCTCTTCACCAAAAAAACAACCAGATGCTGTAAAACCTCCTTCATGGCTGCAGTGGTGATCAGAGACACAGATGCTGAATGGAGGAAGTGTTTATGGGCAAGAAGTGCATGGTACAAAGATGTAGCACTGATAAAGCCACGCAGTGGGCATTTTGCATTGTCTGTGCCAGAACTCATAGCATGTGCACATGTCTGTGCAGTAGCCAGCAGGAATAGGTCTACCCAGAGCTACATGAATTGTGTTTACAGTGTAAACTCTGACCAACTGTGGATAGAGCGATAGATCCCATCAGCCCTGATATGAAAGCAGTGAGCAACACAGATTCCCATACAATCCATGTGGAATGTGGCATGGCATAGGGCCCAGAAGAGGACATGGGGGTGATATAAATCTAAGACAATGGCAGAAGAAGATTCAAACAGCATGTAAGAGAATTTTCCTTCCACATATGGTTGAGGGCTTCAGGGGGCAGAAGTGGATGTAAACATCAGAACTCCCTATGTTGTAGAGCATTTGCATCACAGTATGCACATATACGTCTGATTAATCATTGTGGAAGCTGTATATGGCACATTTTATAAGATAAATTCAGTTCTCAGTCATATGAGTTGCTTGGATGTGACCAGTGCAATAGATAAAAAGACCAAATTGAATAGTTCTTCATGCTGCATTTAAAGTCCTGACAAAGCTCTGTCTTAGTAGATTTCTGGAAGAGATGGCTTCTGCTCAGAGACCAGAGTCCATCTTGCAGACTGGAGTACCTGCAAGGGCTGCTCTGGTCTGAGAGTGAGGGCCCCATGATACAGCAACAAAGAGCACCCCTGACTGTTCTCTCTCAGGATTGTGTTCTAGTCCTACCAGAACACTATGAGTCTGTGGAAAGTTGTTCCATTGGCAATCGGTATATGTGGACAGTAAACTTGACCATCTTGAAGGAAAAATCCATCCTTCTCACACATGGAAAAGCATGTTCTCTCCCTCCTATTTTTGGGAGTTTTCAAAGTTACCTAGAGTCCCACCTTGCCCAAGTTTTCCTAGAAGTGCTAAACCCACACTGGAAGTGCAAAAACCCACACTCCCACTCTAAGGAAAACAGCTCTGCATTTAGTCTTTTTTACAATGGTCAGGGCTCACCTAAGCACTGCATTTTAAAAATGGGGAACTAGGGACAGAGAAGCTGTGGACTGTCCAGGGTTCCATTTTCAGTCAGTGTTGTCCCTGGGCAGAAGCAGCTCTAGTTCCAGACTCCTTCCGGTCTCTTCCATTAGTACTGCCTCCTTCCTGTGGCTAGTGCCCCCCACCTTTCCCCCCACAAACTCAAACAGAAATTCTTAACAGTGGATGCCTTCAAATCTAAAAATAAAAGTAGAGCGGCAAAGAGTCTAATTTTCCAGAAAAGATGTGCCCGTTTGCTGAGGTTAGCATACCTCTGGTCAGGTCTTTGCAGCAATGGTTATTTCTGGTCAGGCAAAGTGGGGAACTGTGTCCACTCAATCTAATGACAACAGCTGCTGAATTTAGATATGGGGCATCGGAATACTTAGAAGGGTTTAATCCTCTCTCCTGCGGCCTTTTCTCTTAGTATTTCCTGAGGACAGAGTGGGGCCTGCAGCAACTAGCTTTGGGTCTGACTAAGCGTTTTTTTCCAGAGAGGAGCAAGCTGCAACGCCGGCCTCATTCCTGGATGGGTGGAAGACCTGGGGAGAGGCAGAGGAAGGATGAGAGTGGGGTTCTTGGCCCAGGGCCTGGGTGTCCTTCAAAGAGGGGAGAACCTGAAGGCCTGTGGCTGTATGTTTAAAAAATGCATGTACTCGGCCGCAAGATACTGACAGGCATCAGAAAAAGAATGAATCCAGAATTCTTCCCCATAGCTAAGAACAAAGAGTTTTTCTCCAGGAATATGTTCTTTCTCAATTGTGAAATATTGGATATCGGAAGAGAAGACCCCTGCACGCTGTAGTGTATGAGTGTTACAAAACCATTTCATCTGAAATTTGACTTTGGGTTCTCCATGCAAGTGTGTGGTAATTTACAAAATTTCTTTTTGTGTATGATTAGATATTAGGGAAACCAGTAAGATCCCAAAATAAAAATGCTTTTTTCACTACTCTATGGTGTCAGAGGTCAGAACAGTGGCAAATTCCTTGGGTGGGCTTTCCACAGGGAAGGGAACAAGGGAGCTTTCTTAGAGAGTTGGGAGTGTCTTGGTCTGGGTAGTGCCTCCATGGATGTGTGCATGTGTAAAAATTAAAAAGTCATCAAGGTGTACACTTGAAATTTGTGCATTTAACTCAATGTAAGTTATGTTTCAATTAAAAAATTTTTAGGTGCTATTTTCATTGCTTTGATAAACCAGTAGTTTGGGAAGGATGCTTTTATTTCCAAAAGCTAAAACATGAGTCACTTATATGATATTTCAAGCCATCTCTGGGCTTTCTCCTATAATACCTTTTGTGCCCATGGTCTTCACTCGTAAAACATGACCGACTTTTAAGGGTCAAAGATGATTTTTCTCCATCTGTCATTCTTGTTCGTGGCAAATGTGGACATGTCATTTGGAATGTAGCACAGAGGCCCTGATGAAATTGGAAAAGCATGTGGAGATAAAAATCACTCTGGGATGAATCCAGACACTTCCTGCCACTTGCCAGATGTCACAGAGCTGGAAGCCACCCTCCCGGGGGAAGTGATTCAGCCCTCCTCAGCCAGATGTGTAGGGAACCGCCTTGGATCCACATGCTAACACTGTCCTGATTGTGTGGAGCATGTGCTTTCAGTCAAGAGTGAAAAATGCAGGCAGGGGCACATGCCAGGAGTCTTTCAAGCATGGCCCACCAGTCAGCCTACAGCGCGGTGCACTGATGCGTCCAGTCAGCAGATGTGTGTCACCACGACGCAGGCTGGGGCTGGTTAAACGGTAACAGAGCTCAGTGACCTAATGCACGCACTCAGCCCTTCCTGAGAACCTCGCGCCGCGGTTGTCATGCTGTGGGATGTGTGTCAGCTTGATCCTGAGGCTGTCTGGACCATCTGCACTTACACTACACAGAGTGGCAGAAACGCCCTTTCCTATACCCAGCAGTGTGTCAGAGACCTCGACAAGCTGCTGAGGGGCATATGTGCAGCATTTTAGCTCTGTGTTAATTTTGAGTAATCTTGAATGTGACTGCTTGGCAGGCTATTTTCGGAAAACTGTCTAGTGACCAGTTTATGTCTCCTGGTGTGGCTCTGCAGGGGCCTAGGCTGCCTGCAGGGACACCGCTCCCTTCCTCCCAGTAAGTCAAGGCTTCCACCTGTTCCTCCCCTTTATAGGAAGACTTGAGTGTGGAATTTGTCTAAATGTTCTAAACTCACTGAGACAGACTTTGCAAGAGTCCTGCTTACTCTGATTAAAGAGGGGTAAATGTGAATGCACTCTTGCTCACACACAGGTGCGCGCGCACACACACACACACACACACACACTTCTGTGGGTTTGAGAGGAAGCAGGCAACTACGTACAGAGTCATTCAGAGAGACACAGACACAGAGACAATGACAGAAACACCCCAAGACAGCCTATTTGTGCACACAACCCACTGATTGGCCAATAGTAGCAAATGTTGTACTGAGACAGATGTCACGGTATGTAGTTCTTGTAGGTGAATACGGTCAGGCAGATGTAGAAACATTTCTCAGCAGTTGTTCCCACCAATTTCTCAGAAATCACTCCATAAGAGCTCTGCTCCCCGGTACTTTTACCTGCAGACCTCCCAGCCTCTGCGGAACTCACTGATGCCACACAAAGTCATCGACAGACTTGTAAGGCGGTCATTTTCCGCAAAGGCACACACCTGTTCTGTTTCCACCCAGACGCAAGGAAAGCCAAAACGACTTCAGTCATCACTGCAACTCATCAAAAATTGCTGCCTTTCTGTCCACACAAAAGTCTTCCTTTATATAATGATGGCTCTTGTTGCTTAAAAGCTGATCCTCAGAATGGGAAGCACAAGAGAGACTGCATCATGTTTAATGTATCTCTTTCCTTTAGGTCATTGGCAGTACATGTGCTTGGACTGTGTGTATCGACCTATCTGCCAGTCACCATTTCCGTACCAAGCACTAAAAGCAGTCGCCAAAAAGTTGGCTGAACCTCAACGTTTGTAGGGTGGATCCCCCTCCCCTCACAGAGAGAATTCTCGGGGAAAAGCAGTGGTGGTGATAATACATACCTGTGGCTCATCACCAGTCATTTACTTGGCTTTAGAATTTGTTTTTGTGCTTACGCTGGAATATGGGTCTGCTTAAGACTGTGGGAATTCACAGAACTGTAGATAAACTAAGTGATCTTCCCCTTAAAGACCTGACTCAGGCAGAACCGAAGGTGGTTTAGTGTCCTGTTCTGCCTCCCTGCTCAGAACCAGGCTCCTAACACTGGATTCAGACACTTTGGAGCTGGAGGCAAGATACAAGCCTACTATGAGCTTCCTCAATCACGTAGCTACAATAGACCGAATAAAAACTTGAAAGATTTTCAGCTAATCTGCAAAATGGGGAGTTTATAGTTAACCTTTCCTAATGCCCCAAACCCCTACCCCATGGGTCCCTACCTTCAATGAGGCTTCTTTACAGATTTCTTCAAGTCTCTATTTTCTCACTGTCATCATCCCAAGACTCCTTTTCATCCTGTTAATACCCACACACCTTCATTTAATTTTTGCAAGTGTGATGGTTAAATTTTATGTGTCAACATGGCTAGGCTATGGTACTCACTTGTTTGGTCAAACACCAGTCTAGATGTTGCTATGAAGGTATTTTGTAGATGTGATTAACATCTACAGTCAGCTGGCTTTAAGTAGAGGAGATTACCCTCGATAATTTGGGTGCCCTCATTCAATCAACTAAGTCCTTAAGAGCAAAGATTGAGATTTCCCAAAGAAGAAAGAATTCTGCCTGAAGTCTGTAACATAGAAATCTTACCGGAGTTGCCAGCCTTCCAGTCTGTCTTACAGATTTCAAACTTGCCATCCCCCACAATTACTTAAAGGAA
Source organism: Galeopterus variegatus (assembly GCF_000696425.1). NCBI lineage: Eukaryota > Metazoa > Chordata > Mammalia > Dermoptera > Cynocephalidae > Galeopterus > Galeopterus variegatus. The sequence continues at coordinate 7,322 of NW_007726444.1, read as the reverse complement.
CCTCTTTATGTATACACACATACACCCTGTTGGTTCTGTTTCTCTGGAGAGCTCTAACTGACGCAACACAGTTCCCATTCCTATTTCCTCCACTTGTCTATCTCCTTCATCCCTTAATACTGCCAGGTCTACTTTTAGTTCCCCTAGATCATATACACAGCCCTCCTTCCCTCTTTCTGCATGCATATGCATCTGAAGATCTTCAAGTGGTCTTCAAGGAGGTCTGGGTTCCACTTTTAGGAAGCTGCTCTTTCCTTTAGCTCAGCCTTACACCCAGGCTGATCCATGAGTGGACTCTCAGAGACCAGTCTCCATCTGGACAATGTAGTGAGGAAGGCCCCTGCCCCCCTAGTCCAGAGAGCACAAGCGGAGGTGTGGGGCCCCGGAAGCCTCAGCCCTGAAGGACATGGGGTGGGGGCAGTGCCTGTCTTTAAGCTAGGTCATGATTCCACAGAGGGAAGCCCCTGGGCATCAGGAAGGCCCTGAGGATTTTCCTTGGGCAGCCCAGATGTCTTTGGCTGCCATTGCCTCTAATGTGATCAGAGCCTGGGGAATGTCTCACTGTCCTGCTGCCTGCTCTTGCTCTCCAAGTTTGCCGCCTTCCTCTGACACCTGGTCTCCTAAAAACCTTCTTATTTAACACCATGCATTTTGGGGGGCACTTGAAGGGCAAAAAGGGGATCCTACCATTTTATATAAGTATTTATTTCAGAGTTGTACTCTGGGTATTTCTACTTATTTGGTGGAAACCATTTAGATGGTTCATTGTCTTTGGGCAAAAAGACTAGAAAGGTAAATATAAGGTAAGAAATTATGGGGGAGAGTCAAGAACTGAGAAAGAATACCATCACTAGAATGTTAGCATCCCAAGGGTTTTTGTCTGTTTTGTTTCCCTAGCACCTAGTATATCACAGAGTTAACAGATATTTGTCAAAAGAAAGAGATGAACAAATTTGTTAAAAAGACCTTCCCATCTTCAGAAATACTAGGATATTGTTTTCTTTAAAACAACAAGCAAGCAAAAAAACCAACCAACCAACCAACCAAACAAAAATCCTCAAAGCATTAACTACTGAGGAAATGGTAAAGAAGGACTATTGGATTTATTTGTCCATTCAACATGCAGTTCTTATACCCCAGTCATATACCAAGCACTGGGCCCAGAACCTCTGGGACGTAAGCTGATGAAAGAACTCAGCCCCACCCTTCAGGAGCTCCCATCCAATGTCAGACAGACGACGGCCCTGATAATTACTACACAATGTGATGAGTGTTCTCAAGTCCTGGAGAGGGGCTGCGGGAGCCAGGGAGGGAGTGACTAACTTCTGACTGCCTGGGGGCCTTAAGGAAGGCTGGGACTTGAAGCCTTAACAGGAGTTCACATGCCTGGCAAATGGCAGGGAGAGGGAAGGAGTCCAAATTCTATCTTGGACCATGGTTCCATCAGATTATACACTTACCAGAGCTGCTGACAAGGAGCCAAATGGACAACCAAAAGTTGGCTCTTTATTCCTTTTCTCTCCTCTCCTCCCGAGAGAGATGCTAATGAACAACAGTGGCCAAAAGGCAGGTGAGAGTAAGGAATAAACTGGATAAGGAGCCAACTGGATAGCCAGCCCCCGTGGAATCATGTGGCCTTGGCCATACATGATGTCACCAATGTGGAGTGAGGCCTGATCACCGCATGGCTTCTCTATCAGGCTGGGCTCTTAGAGGGAGAGGTCCCATCTGTGACATCTACTTGGTTTTCCACCTCACAGAGTGCCAGCAACTGGGGGCTGCTTAATCAGAATGACTTGATAACATGATAAACAGGGATTCCTAAGACGAAGAGTAACTGCTCTTGAGAGAGTGGGTGCTGCTAAAAACCTGATGCCCGTTAATTGCTGTGCAGTGGAATATGCCAAGGTATCTTAATTCAAATCTTACCTCACCGTCCTAGGGACCTTTGTTGCTGTAAGTAAGGATGGTCCTCAGTTCCAAGAAGAAAATTAAAGGTTGCTCCTGAGATGAGCACAGTCATTTGGATGAAAGAAAACACATGGTTGCATTTAGAGATCAGATCTCAACAAGACAGGGCACCACCTCCTGCCCAGAGAGGAATGGGCCACAGGATGCAAAACTGAAATTTATGTGAGAATACTTTGCCCTTATTATAGCACTCTAGCAGGGGATCTTGACATCTTTCAGGTGCTAATTAGTTCTTGCATCTATTGCCATGTGTGCACATTGTGTGTGTGCCCATTTTCCTGATGGGGGAACTAACATGGAGATAATTGGCAGAAAATAAGTTCTTAGAGGAAGATGATGCCATGTCTGCTGAAGTGTGTTTGCTCAGGGAGAACTATGTCTCATTACTTTTGCCTGAGGGCATGTTTGCTGTTAGGCTCAGAGTCTTAGCCCTCCAGGGTTCGGCTCCATAATCTGTCCCTGAATTTGGGATAAAAATGACAAAGCCCTGCATTGAATGCTCATCAGATTACTGCTTCTTAAAAGTAGTGCAGTGGTTAAGGGTATGACCTCTGTAGTCAGCCTTTCTGGTTTACACTTAAGCTCAAGGCCAGCTGTGTGACCCGGGTGAGTTTCTCGAATAAGAAATTGTGCCTCAGTTTCTTCAACTGTAATATGGACTTGAAAATAATAATTTCTTTCTCCTAGGATCACTGTGAGGATTAATTGTGTTTTTGTAAAGCTTTTGAAACAATACCCGACCCACAGTAAGAGTTAAGCATTAAGCTGATTCATATGAAATTACCAACATCTTGATCTTTTAAAAGAAGAGAACAGGACTGAGGTCACCAGAAGTGGGAAAGGGGGGGGGGGGGGGGTAGGGAGAAATTGGTAAGGGGCCACAAAAAATGATTACATTGTGTAATGTTGAATATGCTAATTATCCTGAATTGAGCATCACGTATTGCACACAGGTATGGATATTCAATGCTAAACTCCAGAGATATGTGCAATCAATTATGTTTCAATAAAAAAAAAATCAGGAAAAATAGAAATTATCAACATCTGACTGCTTTTGACTTACAAAAGTAGCAATTTCATATGGCTTGTTCTAATATTTCTTTAATAATAAAGAAATAAAATAATATTTTTATTTAAGTACTATTTGGGGGGGGGGGAGGGTTAGTGAGAAATTGGTAAGGGGCCACAAAAAATGATTACATTGTGTAATGTTGAATATGCTAATTATCCTGAATTGAGCATCACGTATTGCACACAGGTATGGATATTCAATGCTAAACTCCAGAGATATGTGCAATCAATTATGTTTCAATAAAAAAAAAATCAGGAAAAATAGAAATTATCAACATCTGACTGCTTTTGACTTACAAAAGTAGCAATTTCATATGGCTTGTTCTAATATTTCTTTAATAATAAAGAAATAAAATAATATTTTTATTTAAGTACTATTTATATAATTATATTTGTAATATTTTAGTATTTTTATCATGATTGTCACTTTATTACTGTATTTATAACATTGGTTTGTAAATGCCTGTTTTTCATTCATCCACTTACTCACCACTCTTCCCTGGCACTTTCCACTCCAGTTTTGCTGCACTTATTTTGGTTTTTGGAGCTTCATCACAGTGGCTCTCCTTCCCAGGATTTCACACATCTTGCCCTCTCTGGCACAACATCCTTCCAATTCTTTTTATCTTGCTGATGCCTACACATTCTTCAGATCTCTGTTTAAATGTCTCTTGCTCAGGGAGGTCTTTTTGACCCCATGGATTAGGTATTTGTTCTCCTATCCTAGCACCCTGTACATTTCCTATTATACCAGCCATTGCTTGTGAATGTATTGACTTATTTAACACATCTTCTCTGTGAATACCAAGTTGTCCCACCCAAAAGTGATACTTACTGATGGAATGAATATATGAACAAATGAACCAATGAATGGATGGACGAAGGCCCAGAGTTGCTAAAGAACATGGCAAAGTTTGGAAAGAGAAAGTGTCTGTGGGGGCTCTAGCAGGGAATTTCAGGAGGCAGTGATAACTTCTCAGGTGACCCTGGAGAAGTAAGCAGGAGCTGGAATAGGGTGGGCCTTGTGTTCCTGTTCCTTTCTGGGACATCCCTGAGGGACAGTGGAGAAGGGAAGTCCTCACAGTGGGCAGAATTTTGAAAAATGCACCTTGTTGTTCACTTTACTTGGAAGGAGAAGTGGCTAACATGTAATTATATACTGATTCATGGCTGTGACCAGTGGTTTGGCTGGATGGCTAGGGACTGGGAAGGAACACAATTGGAAAATTGGTGACAAGGAAGTCTGGGAAAGAGGTATGTGGCTAGACCTCTCTGAATGGGCAAAAAAATGTGAAGATATATGTGTCCCTTATCAATGCCCATCAAAAGATGACCTTAGCAGAAGAAGATTTTAATAATAAGGTGGATAGGATGACCCATTCTGTGTATATCAGTTAGCCTTTTTCCCCAGCCACCCCGTCATTACTCAATGGCTCGTGAACAAAGTGGCCATGGTGGCAAGGATGAAGCTTATGCATGATCACAGCAACAAGGACTTCCACTCACCAAGGCAGACCTGGCCACAGGCACTGCTAAGTGTCCAATTTGCCAGCAGAAGAGACCAACACTGAATCCTCAATATGACACCATTCCCTGGGTTGATCAGTCAGCTACCTGGTGGTAGGTTGATTACACTGGACTGCTTCCATCATGGAAGGGGCACCATTTTGTTCTTACTAGAATAGATTCTTACTCTGGATATGGATTTGCCTTTTCTGCACAACACTTCTGCCAAAACTACCATCTGTGAATTACAAGATGCCTTATCCAACATCATGGTATTCCACACAGCACTGCTGTGAGATCAAGGAACTCATTTCACAGTAAGTGATGTACAGTAATGGGTCCATGCTTATGGCATTCGCTGGTCTTACCATGTTCCCCACCATCCTGAAGCAGCTGGCTTCAGAGAATGGTGGAATGGCCTTTTGAAGACTCAGTTACAGTGTCAGCTGGGTGGCGATACATTGCAGGGTTGGGGCAAGATCTCCAGGAGGCTGCAGATGTTCTGAATCAGCATTCAGTATATGGTGTTGTTTCTTCCGTAGCCAGAATTCACAGGTCCAGGAATCAATGGATGGAAATGAGAGTGGCACTACTCATCATTACCTCTAGTGATCCACTAGTGAAATTTTTCCTTCCGTCCCCATGACCTTATGCTCTGCTGGCCTAAATGTCTTAGTTCCAAAGGGATAAATGTTCTATTAAGAGACACACAATAATTCCATTGAACTGGAAGTTAAGACTGCCACCTGAACCCTTCGGACTTCTCATGCCTCTAAATTAACAGGCAAAGAAGAGAGGTACTGTGCACAATGGGGTGATGGATCCTGACTACTAAGGAGAAATTCCACAATGGAGATAAGGAAGAGTGTGTCTGGAATACAGGAGATCTCTTGGGGAGTCTCTTAGTATTACCGTTCTCTGTGATTAAAGTCAATGGAAAATTATAAAAACCCAATTTAGGCATGACTGCTAATGGCTCAGATCCTTTAGCAATGAAAGTTTGAGTTACCCCACCAGGTAAAGAACCACGACCAGCTAAGGTGCTTGCTGAGGGCAAAGGGAATATGGAGTGGGTAGTGGAAGAAGGTAGTTACAAATGCCAGCTACGATCACATGACCAGTTATAGAAAGGAAGACTGTTAATTGTCATGAATATTTCCTCCTTATTTTGTTATGAATGTCTTTGTTTATGTGTATACAAATATCTTTATTTCCTCTCTTATCCCCTTATCATGTAACATAAGATATATTGACTTCATATCATAGTACTTAACTATTGTTAACTTTACATCCTAGTACTTAAGCTATAGTATATCAAGGAGAAAACCAAGGAGTTTTAATCCTCTTTTGGGGGAAAGGTTAGTGCATTTTTGGTTGTACCCAGGATAGTTGTATCATGTTACGTGGAAGTATAACCTTGCTATTGTCTTTATTTGGAGATTAAGTGTGGTTTAAGGATATGTGTATGGGTGCCAAGTTGACAAGAGGTGGACTTGTGATGGTTAATTTTATGTGTCAATTTGGCTGAGATATGTGGTCAAACATTTTTCTGGATGTTTCTGTGAGGGTGTTTTTCGGATGAGATTGATATTTAAATTGGTGGACTTTGAGTAAAGCTGATTGCCCTCCATAATATGAGTGGGCCTCCTCATAAGATCAGTTGAAGGCCTCAACAGAACGAAGACTGCTTTCACTGAGCAATAAGGAATTCTGCCAGGAGACAGACTTTAGACTTGAACTGCAACAATGGCTTTTTCCTTGGTTTCCAGCCTGCCAGCCCACCCTGCAGATTTTGGACTTGCCAGCTTCCACAATTATGTGAGCTCATTCCTTAACATAATCTCTCTCTCACTCTCTCTACATACCCTATCTGTTCTATTTCTCTGGAGAAGCCTGACTAACATAGGTGCCCCTCGGATTATGGGACAGTCTGACCCTCTCCTCGTTGTTACTGGACTCGGTAATCTCAAGTGGATAAATGGGGCGGTGGTGCGGAGGCTTCAGAGTCACCTAATGACACTGCTGCACACTAAGGTATTTAAACACAAGGAAAAGGGGCCTTTGTTTTCACCTCCTCCAATCTGCCTCTCAAGACCAGGGCTGACAAAGTATCTGTAGGAGTCCATTCTCCCTAGGGCCAGCCCTAGGGAGTGAGTCCCAGCTGCTTCCTCCGTAAAGAGAGGATGTGCCTCTGATGTTTAGCTTAGGTAGTTCCCTCCCTCAGAGATCACCTGGACCATCACTGTCAGCTTTCAGATGAGGAAACTGAGGCTCAGCAGAGGAACCTATCCAAGTTCAAACAGTTAATTTCATTTAGAACTAAGTTAATTATATATCAGGACTAAAATCTGATTGCTGGGTTCTCACTCTACTGTACTCGACATTAAGGCACCATGCTGCTCACCTATTTCACCTCACTTTATTTGTTCTTCTTTCAGAACAGCCCCTACACTGAAGAGTAGAAGGGATGTGATCAAGTCTGTTGCACTCAAAAAGTGAATTTTAAAAATATTCAAGGTTACTGATCTAAAGGGCCTTATTGTCCCAGCAAGGTAAACACTTAGATTAACAGTGTGATAAAAGGTTGTAATTCATAATGTCACAAGGTGGTTAACAAATTTGGGGACAGAATGCACGACAAGTACTCTTAAACTGGTTTTACAGCTAAGCATTGTATTTCTTTTTTTTTTTTTTATTTTTTATTTTTTATTTTTTATTTTATTTTTTTAAATTTTTATTTTGTCAATATACACTGTATATGATTATTATGGCCC
>NW_007726443.1:714038-725514 GCF_000696425.1 Galeopterus variegatus | reverse complement strand
GAAGGATCATCAGAAACTATTATAAACAACTATACCACAACAAATTTGAAAACCTGGAGGAAATAAATAAATTTCTGGACATATATGAACCACCAAGACTGAACCAAGAAGAAATAGAAAAACTGAACAGACAAATTGCAAGCAAAGAGATTGAAGCTGTAATCAGCAGTTTCCCAACAAAGAAAAGTCCAGGATCAGATGGCTTTACTGCTGAATTCTACCAACCTTTAAAAAGGAATTAATACCAATTCTCTTCAAACTATTCCAAAAAATTGAAACAAAGGCCACTCTCCCAAACTTATTCTATGAGGCTAGTACACCCTGATACCAAAACCAGACAAAGGAAACCAGAAAAGAAAAGTCAATACCTTTGGTGAACATAGATGCAAAAATCCTCAAGAAAATACTAGCAAATAGAATACAGCAAAACATCAAAAAATATATATACCATGGTCAAGTGGGGTTTATTCCAGGAATACAAGGATGCTTCAACATATTCATGTCAATAAATATGATATACCACATCAACCAAATCAGAGACAAAAACCTTATAATTATCTCAACAGATGCAGAAAAAAACATTTGACAAAATTCAACATCACTTCATGACAAAATTTCAAAGCAAATTAGGTATAGAATGAAAATATCTCAATGCAATAAAAGCTATGTACAACAAACCCACAACCAATATCATCCCTAATGAGGAAAAGCTGTCACCATGGATCTTATGTAATGTTTTGTTTGTTGGCTTGATTTGATTTTTTATTTTGTTTTAAAGAGAATAAGACCAGTTATGGCTGTAGAAAGATAAAACATTTAATAAGTTATAATGGTTTAGATTTTGAAATTGTTTAGAAAGAGATGAGAAAAAAATAAGGTACCAATATAATGAACTTTATAAAACCAATCGATCAATGGTATCTTAATTAGGAAAGAAATATATATGAAGAGAATTATTATTAGGTGTGAAAAAGGCGACTCAGTTTTCAAATTCATTCAACCATTAGAATATACCATTAGAGAAATTCTAGGCAGTGATCTTCAAACATTTGACCTAAAATTGGTGTTAGACTTCTGAATCTGCCCATATGGGATGGAAATGTAAATCTATATTTTAAAAGGAATCTTCTATGGATTCTTATGTGTAGTTAGGTTTGGAAACTCCTACTCCAAGTTATCTGAAAATTTAGATTGGGAGAGAAAACAAGAAATTTGACTAAATGTATGTTAATCTTTTTAAATAAAATAGGTGTGGTTATAAAGCAATATGGCATTTAAAATAAAAAAAATAAGCATTCAAATGAGTATTATTGTTTCTGTTGGATTACTTTCAAGTTTGCAATTTATTTTTTAGATTTCTTCAAGTTTTGAAAATCTTCATCTCAGAATGAATTTGGAAGAGGCAAGATCTAAATAAAAATCAGAAAAGAAAGAGGATACATTAAAACTGATACCACAGAAGTGTGAAGGATCATCAGAAACTATTATAAACAACTATACCACAACAAATTTGAAAACCTGGAGGAAATAAATAAATTTCTGGACATATATGAACCACCAAGACTGAACCAAGAAGAAATAGAAAAACTGAACAGACAAATTGCAAGCAAAGAGATTGAAGCTGTAATCAGCAGTTTCCCAACAAAGAAAAGTCCAGGATCAGATGGCTTTACTGCTGAATTCTACCAACCTTTAAAAAGGAATTAATACCAATTCTCTTCAAACTATTCCAAAAAATTGAAACAAAGGCCACTCTCCCAAACTTATTCTATGAGGCTAGTACACCCTGATACCAAAACCAGACAAAGGAAACCAGAAAAGAAAAGTCAATACCTTTGGTCAACATAGATGCAAAAATCCTCAAGAAAATACTAGCAAATAGAATACAGCAAAACATCAAAAAATATATATACCATGGTCAAGTGGGGTTTATTCCAGGAATACAAGGATGCTTCAACATATTCATGTCAATAAATATGATATACCACATCAACCAAATCAGAGACAAAAACCTTATAATTATCTCAACAGATGCAGAAAAAAACATTTGACAAAATTCAACATCACTTCATGACAAAATTTCAAAGCAAATTAGGTATAGAATGAAAATATCTCAATGCAATAAAAGCTATGTACAACAAACCCACAACCAATATCATCCCTAATGAGGAAAAGCTGTCACCATGGATCTTATGTAATGTTTTGTTTGTTGGCTTGATTTGATTTTTTATTTTGTTTTAAAGAGAATAAGACCAGTTATGGCTGTAGAAAGATAAAACATTTAATAAGCTATAATGGTTTAGATTTTGAAATTGTTTAGAAAGAGATGAGAAAAAAATAAGGTACCAATATAATGAACTTTATAAAACCAATCGATCAATGGTATCTTAATTAGGAAAGAATTATAATGGTTTAGATTTTGAAATTGTTTAGAAAGAGATGAGAAAAAAATAGGTACCAATATAATGAACTTTATAAAACCAATCGATCAATGGTATCTTAATTAGGAAAGAAATATATATGAAGAGAATTATTATTAGGTGTGAAAAAGGCGACTCAGTTTTCAAATTCATTCAACCATTAGAATATACCATTAGAGAAATTCTAGGCAGTGATCTTCAAACATTTGACCTAAAATTGGTGTTAGACTTCTGAATCTGCCCATATGGGATGGAAATGTAAATCTATATTTTAAAAGGAATCTTCTATGGATTCTTATGTGTAGTTAGGTTTGGAAACTCCTGCTCCAAGTTATCTGAAAATTTAGATTGGGAGAGAAAACAAGAAATTTGACTAAATGTATGTTAATCTTTTTAAATAAAATAGGTGTGGTTATAAAGCAATATGGCATTTAAAATAAAAAAAATAAGCATTCAAATGAGTATTATTGTTTCTGTTGGATTACTTTCAAGTTTGCAATTTATTTTTTAGATTTCTTCAAGTTTTGAAAATCTTCATCTCAGAATGAATTTGGATTTGTTGAAGGAGATTAAAGTCTCCTGGAACTGTTTTATAGAAACATGACTGAGTAGATCTTTGGGAATCTCTTTCCAGATCTCAGTCATTTGAAGAAAGAAAGTGAAAACTAACTCTGCATGAAGTTATTATGATTTGAGTTCAAATATCAGTGTGAAGATAATTTCCCTTAAATTGATCAAGATGCTAACGATCAGAAACTCATTATAAAAGAATCTCTTATCCTTGGCACTTACATTCACAGTCCTGACACAAACAAGAGATAAGCCTTTTTAGTACATGCAAGAAAGCCCAAGTATTAAGTCAAATTGTATGCACCAAGTGAGATTGGAATTTAATTACATGACAACTCCAGTTGAACTAAATAGGGCCAGAAGACTACTCTTTCAGTCAGGGACTTCAGATAATTCAACTGTGTCCCAGCACAGTTCACATGTTTCAGTAGCTTGTATATTAATTTTAAGGATATATAACAGTAAAACTAGACTACTTTCAAAAATAATAGGCATCAAAAGGAATGCAAGTTCTGTGTTCATTTCTATTACATGAGCATAAGGAAGTTCTTCAGTAATCTAAGATTAAAGTCATCACATATTTCTTTTACACACAGCTTCTATTTTTTAAAACCTTATTTTTTCATTTTTTATTTTCCCTATCACATAGTTAAATTAATATTATTCAAATATTGGCCAGATAACAGGACAATATAGTTTCAGAAGGACTTTATTCCTTGCCATGGTTGATGCCTGTAGTTCTCTTCAGCTTTTTAGAGGTAGGAAAATTACCCAAGAAACTCTGAAGTCTTCTTTGCCTTATCTGGAGAATATCAGTTGTTTTACTTCTTCAAATCTTAAATCTTACAAGTAATTTTTTAAAGTATTTATACTTTATTCTATCTAGTTGCAGGAAGTTGGTGTTATGAATAACACAGGTGAGCAGAAATAGAATAAAACTAGGTTACTAAAGATTCATTGAGAAGCACTAACCAAGGTGTTTTCTATGCCCTTACCTTTAGTGGGATATAATGATGAAGTACAAAGGCTATTATTGCTATGATACATTCTGTCTCATTATCCAACAAATTTATTCTGACAGGGAAAAGCAAAGTTCAATTTTCTTGCTGAGAAGTCTCACGGAAATGTGTAAGTAAAACTATTTTAGGAAAATATATTCCACCCTAACTGTATATTTTTTCTGCTGTAACATTGAAATCACCTGTGGGATTCAGTCCAGTTCTGGAAGATGGCTGGTGGTACCTCCCAGTGAGGCACTATGACTGTAATAGTACAGGAGAGACACACTTAACATTATGTCCAAGAAATTATAGTCTAGCTCAACCCTCTCGTTTTGGGGCCAGATTGTTTGTGAACCTTGCATTGGCTTAGTCAAAGGATCAGGATCTGATCCCAGATTGTTTGATGGTGGTCTCTTTCCCCTATACTATGCTTCCTTGTTAGTATCAGTTCTGAGTAAGTTTTGTTTGTGAACCTTGCATTGGCTTAGTCAAAGGATCAGGATCTGATCCCAGATTTTTTGATGGTGGTCTCTTTCCCCTATACTATGCTTCCTTGTTAGTATCAGTTCTGAGTAAGTTACCCTAAAACTTATTTTAAAAAATCACCATACTAGCAAAAATACCAGTGGTTTATTTCATGTTGCAGAGAAAGAACACAGAGTTGAAAAGATAAGACATTGGCAGAGTATATAGGCAAGGCACTGTCTTTAAAATAGGGACACAGGTACAAAGGTGGGGATTAGCTGGGGTCTCAAGCCAAAGATCAGGTTGTCAGTGATGACATGTAAGCAAGGTGGGGGATGGACGATGGTGTTAGCATCCAAGAGACCATCCACCTCTGGGATTAAAGGGGTTCACAGCTGGGGAAAAAAGAAATATCTGTGAGGTGACCAGATCCCATGGCACAGATCAACAGTATTGCTGCTCCACGAAGGACCCCTTTTAGAATTCCTTCAGTCTTAGCCCAGAGCATGGGACTCTGCTGCAAATAAAGGAAAAAGTTTCTCAGAGCCAAGCCATTTCAGGCTGTCTTTTTCCCTCACCTTCCATGAGCCATGCTTTTTTGTATCTGTAGGTAAAGGAACAAATACGTGAAGTAAGCGTTAACAATGAGGGGTGGGAAGTGGTCATAGGTCTAGAAAATCATTATAATTTATTATTTATTTGTTTGTTTAGGAGTTATGTAACTTTTTCTAACTTCTTTTAGGCTCTAAGGAAAAGGACTCATGACAATTTGTGGCTAATGCAAAGAAAAAGGAGTTGAGTAAACATGTAAGTTATTAGTGGCATAATCCATATTGTGGTGGAATTATATTTGAGTCTGGTAACCACAAATAGAATTTAATTTAATGTAAACTGGGTGTATAAACTTTTTTTTATAATGTACTTACATATAAAGCAGCCAGTTCTCTTCTTTACTGAGAATGCTGTGTCTTTTTTATTAACATAAAATACAAGTTTCAGCCCAAATGTTAGTCATGAGATAATAGAATCCTATCATATTTAAGGAATTTAAAAAGCAGATAGGTTTTTTATTGTATTATCTTTTGTGTGCTGAGATTGTTCGCTATTAATTAGACAGCCACACTCTTTAATCTGTTTTCCAATTTTTTTTTCAACTTCTACAGGTGATTAAACATACTCTTTACAACACAGATGTTTGGGAATTTTGGAGGGGGTAGGTGGAGGAAGGGGAAGAATAAGACCAAATTTAAAGTCATTGAATGATACAGAGATTTGAAGCTATGTAATTAACATAATTCACTCTAAACATAATCATCTTAGTTAACTTTAACATGCAAAACTTTCCTAATGATGATTCTCTCTTGCTATTTCCCTGATGCTACTTTTCCTACAATTGGAGGTCCTGATGTGTAGATAAATTTTCCACCACCCTGAAATTTAGGAAAGAAGAAACTACACTCTTTGTAAACAATTAAAGCTGAATATTTTTTTAAATGTATTAACTGATATGTTTTTTGTCTCTGAATGATTTGTCAGCTAAACACTTCTGTGCTGATTGGCTCAGGAAAAAATTAGAGATGAGAAATTGTCTTCATTGATCTTTTGTATTTCAAAAGCTTAGGTCTTTGGAAAAATGGAAAGGAATTTGAAGAAGGCACTGTATTTTGGAGAATATAATGATTTACAAGAAACACTTCTTGACCCAATACTAGAAAAGGTTGGAAGTGGAAGAAAAGAATCAGAGAGAAGCAAGAAGACCTTAGATGCTACAGGGTCTGCAGCAAAGATTCTTCTTCTCTGTGATTATCCCCAAGGGGCATGACGTTTTGGGGTTGAGGGAAGGAACAACAGAAAGTCCGGAAGTGCTTGAGTATCTGAGAGCAAATGCAAGTATGCATTGCTCTTTCACTAGAATCTAGAAAGGTGGCAAGATCCCTGGGTAAGGACAGCCATGTGATGACTGACACTTTCATAATTTTCCTTGTTTAGATAGGCATGAAGTCTACAGAATTACTCCATGCAGAAGGAGGAGCACTGAGGTAGTAGGAAAGTACTTGGATCTGAAGGAAACAAAAGACAAAGCAGCAATGACCTCCAAAATCTAGTGATAGCTAGATGGAGTAACAGTTACCTTGATGGATGCCAATGTGGACAGTGGATGCCACAGACCAGATACAACCTTAACTTCCTGAGGCCACGGCACTATGTAAGGGCCCAAGAACTTGTATAAGAAGCCAGGGGAAAAGGTCATTCAAAATAGATATTAACTTGTCAAAGAAATGTTTAAAAAGTTACATTTCTTATGCACTAGAGTTTGTGGATTGTTTTACACCAGAAAAAAAAATAATTACCATTAATCTAGTTTTGGCCCTTTTTAGTTTCAAATTCTTTCTTACACATGGTGTCTTCTTGTCCTTCCATCAATCCTACAATATATGTACTGTATATAGTATTATCCAGGACGGTTGTGGTGTATAGTGGTTGGAAATGTGGGCTCTAGTCTGTCAATTGTCTTAAGTTTGAAACTCGACTTGTCAACTAAACCTCTCCGTAAAAGAGAATAAAGGTGAACCTACCTCACAAAATTGTCATGAGGAATGAACAACTGCAACATGTAATGTGAATTAGGGAGTAGCACCAAAGTGATTAATAAATTTGTATTTACTCTATCACCATTTTACAGAATGGAGTTCATTTTTCTTATAAAAGATTATAAAACTAGTAAGTGCTCAAAGTGAAACTCATACTCCAGTTTACATGCTATTTCTATAATCACTACGGTGACTATATAGTTCATTTTCCAACTCAGGAAAATTTTGAGAATAAAAGGAGGGTTATACATGATTATATCAGGACAATAGGACTGGGGCATTGCTAATGGTTATCCTAACTATTAACCAAAACACCAAAGACTACATTTATTTTGACCTCCGTTTGATATCTACTTGACCCTGAATCTTTCTCTTTGTCATTAACTTCTGATTGTTGTAGCAGACCACCTATGAATGATGTTGTGGGATGGATTTCTGCACACATTGCCTTTTGAATAGTTTCTACCACCAACTAGTTGTTGTATGATCTTGGCCATGTGAAATAACTTTTTTGAAACTTGTGTTAAATTAGCGTTCTATAAAGTATTTATTTTATGACTTTAATTCCACCCCCATTTCACCAATCTTATTCTACATCTTTTTATTCTTGCCAGTAGTGCTTTTCTAAATCCCTATACATTGCCTTGTCTTGTAGTTCACAGACTGTTTTCTTAGTTAAACCCTGCTGTCCTTTCTGTCTTGAGCCTCACCTGCTACAGAATGTCAGCACCGATGCTTATTTATCAGATTATTAGCTTCTTGGCGTATTATTAGGATTGCTTAAAATACAGGCATTGCTATATAAATGGAAATGCTTTAACTCTTTATCCTTTTTAATAATCAAGGAAAAGAAACTGCAGCCATCAAACACTGGGGCAATCTCTCTTATTGAATGTGATAACATTACTGGGTAGCACTCAGTGTTCTTGTGGGGATTAATGCATGAAAATGCCATTTTGCATAACAATAATGTCAAAAGCATAACTCTGAAAAGGTCCATCTTAGTTATAAAACTCAAGCAGAGGATTGATACATTATCTTTAGAGAATTCCAAAATGCTTTGTGATTCTGCATTGTATAATATCTCTGACAAGATATAAGAAAAAAGTATTCCATTTAAGTACACAGGTGCAGATCTGATCCCAGAGCTCTGTTTCTGAAGTCATGTTTGTTTTAGGTAAAGGTCACCAAGAAATGCTCCTTTTGAAACTTCAGATATTAGAAGAAAATATGGCAATATTGGGGTGAATGACCTTTGTGTTGATCACTCTGTCAAGAATCCATAAATATGGGCATGTGAGAAGAGACTTCTATATTCACAGAGTTTTAGAACAAAATTCAATATTTAGAATTGTTGTCAACTGCATTCTATTTGACAAATGGAGACTTTGTGACATCAATATTTAAAACCTTAATATCACACTCTCTTGATTGTAATTATGTAAGGAAAAACACTATCTTCTTTTCTTCCATCATCGGTGTAATTGAAACACATGATAGCAAATGGTTCCATACACTTATGTGGTTTTTATTCTGACTTACTTGCTCCTCCTGGTCCTTTATTTTGTGCTGCTGTTTATCAAGAGATACCATGTGAAAGTTAATAATAACATAATTTAGAGCAATAATTACATTTTTATTCAATAGCTGTGGGAAAACACAAGGCTGAATAATGAGATAAAAATGAGTGTCTCCGTCTTAACAGGACATTAATCAACATATTAACTGTGTGGGCAAACTGATTTGAGGCTGTTATGGCTTAATTTGTCTCAAAATCATTATTTTTAATGTATTGCACAATGTACTTTAAAATATGTGTTAAACTGATTATAAGTAAGCATTAGATTACAACAGAATAGATGCTACTCCTTATCATGTCATGACTTATCCCTCTTTTATAGTGCACAGTATAAAATCGATATTCCTGAAACTCTGACATTTCACAGCTATGTTCAGATAAGGCTAAATTAGTTCTGCAACCTCTCTACTTAAATTCCATTATGGTAACAGAGCCTATATATTTTCATAATCCCTAGTGCCAAAATACTAGTATATTTATTATTCATTGTTATTTTAAGAGATTTTTACAAAAATGTTTAAATGTCATTGCAGTTCCAATAAATAATAGTAATTTTCCAAACTCTGGAATCCTTGACCGTTTTCAGGTTGTAAGAATTCAATTCTTAACTCTAGTTCTTCACTTAACAGGAATTTGATGCTTTGGAGATCTTGACCACTCCAAAGGATTCAGGTATTTTCCTCAAATTCCTCCTCATCCTTCAAGAATCATTTTCAACATCACTCCCCAAGGGAAGCAAACCTTGACTCTTGCCTCCCCAGCCCAGGCACAGATACAGGGGAAAAAAACCTATCGTGTGTGTGTGTGTGTGTGTGTGCGCGCGCGCGCGCGCGTGTGTGTGTATTTATCTATATCTATCTATTTATCTATTCAGATAGAGGTAAAATAGTTGATTTAAAAGCTGACTACAGCTGGAGCAGATTTTATCTAAGAGTAAGATAGAATTCTACTGAAGGAGAAATTGTTCATTTTTTTAGGAAAACATCATAATGATTTTTGCCTATAAAAATGAAGAACCTCATTCATAGGCGTAGATAGCCTAGGTAAAAATTTTCAGTAAGGGGAATTAAATTGTGCTGAAAAGAAGGAAGTGGAGGAGAGACAGAGGGATGGAGAGAAGAAAGGAGACAGACAAGAGGGAAGAAGAAGGAAACAGGAAAAAATGATGGGAGGAGAAAGAGGTTTTGAGTTTTCACTTATGAGTAGGTTAGATAAGAATTTGGGAAGTCTAAGACTCAGAAAAAAATTGAGAATTGAGAGGGAGGGGGAAAGTCTCCATGGGGAGAAGGTCGATAAGAAGGCAGTAAACCAAGGCCCAGAGCGACAAGGCAAGGGAAAAAGTCCTTAAGGCGGAAATTGACTCACACATGCTTAAGACCTTGGCATCTGATACTCAGTCTGAAGTTGTCTCCCACTCTGCACAGGGCCCAAATTCCCCTCCCCATCATGTGCCTTGAGTTAGCACCAAGCTTACTGAAACAGCTGTTAACAACCATTCTCCCACTGGTGGGTCTGTCAAGAATTGCATAGGAAGGGTGATATTTCACTCTTAGGTGAGTGATATAGGGCAGAGGAACATGAACAGCCACAGATAGGTAAGATGAAGTGTGGAAGCAAAGAGAGAAGTGGGGAAAGGAAAGTAGGGCAGAAGTAACCACAAAAATAGAAACCTGTTAAGCACCTGCAGAGATTTTGAGAAAGGGACCGGTCCTCTCACACTACACGTGTGTAGTGTATGTTTTTGCATGGGTAGCATGTCTATGAACATCTGAGACACNCACTACACGTGTGTAGTGTATGTTTTTGCATGGGTAGCATGTCTATGAACATCTGAGACACATTCCAGGAACTTTTATTTAGGTAAATAAAAAGTGGGGGGGCAATCTCAGGAAACTGGAGGATCACAGCCTAACGCCTGTTGAGAAGATGGATGAATGTTGATGTAATGTGACAATACTCAGAGCTGGCTCCAAGGTTTCTTGCCCATGTGCTTCTCTCTGGTCCCAGAGTCACCACTCCCTGCCTGAGGAGGAGGGTGACTGTAGTCTCTGGAACCAAGAAGTGAGTTGAAGATTTGAATGGATTTTGAAGTCCATGGCAGAGACATCATTTTCAAAACAAGGCTTTCACTTGCAAGCAGCCTGAAGGAACAAAAGGAACAAAAACTAAGTTTATTTAAAAATAACACATCGGGAAGAGAACAGAGGCATCAGTTTTCCTACAATTCAGTGAGGCGATTGATCTGGAGATGTTCAGAGGATGGAGGAGAAAGAAAGTGCCCAGCTGCAGTGAGAGAGAACTGGGGTTTACATCAAATGATGCTCCCTCTTCCAGGGCCCAGACTCAGGGCAGGATGATATCAGACTCCCCCGGGAAAACTAAGAGGGTCTGATATTTATGGTCCCTCTGAGAAGACCACAACCTTTAGAGAAAAGCTCCATGTTAAACAGAGCACAGATTGGTAGGACAGCTGTAAACATGGGCAGCGTCTAGGAGAGAGTCTGACAGATCTATTTGCTCCAGGATAGGTCAGGGAAAACTGAGGCTTCTGAACACAACTGGGGACTTACTAGCTCACTTAAGTTGTTATAGGAAAATAAATATCCAATTTTTGCAAACTTTTTAAGTAATGACTAAATAGTAAACTCGCTGCATTAAGCAGGGAAATCCCTAAATGTCTCCATTTCCAACCCTGTTTTTTTCCTTGTCTGCAGTCCCACAAACTATGGCCAGCATGCTAGATAGCTCACCTGAGATCTTTCTGTTTCACCATAAAATATGCTTATCATTATTTTTATTCTTTTCATTCATTCTTTCACTTCATCAACGTTCCTCTTACTAACTTTCCTG
>NW_007726443.1:709235-713416 GCF_000696425.1 Galeopterus variegatus | reverse complement strand
CTAGATAGCTCACCTGAGATCTTTCTGTTTCACCATAAAATATGCTTATCATTATTTTTATTCTTTTCATTCATTCTTTCACTTCATCAACGTTCCTCTTACTAACTTTCCTGCTTCTCTCAACTATTTTGTCTCCAAAGTTTTTGTGCTTTGTACCCCATACACAGAATTACCCAATTTTACTGGATTTTTTGTATTTCTTTCTGTCTATGTAATTGTAATGATCCCAGCTATCCCCCATCTCAGTGATTCTGCACACCACCATGTCCTCATTCTCCCCAGCACCACACTGTGATCATGCCATTCCATGCTTGAAAACTTTCATGGGCAAAACCTGACATTCCACTTTTGCTTCCAGTCTTATCCCTTAATACGCAATAAACATTGATTAAGCCCCAGGAACTGTTCTAGGACTTGGGAGATAGAGAATTGAACACAACAGACAAAAATATCAACCTGTAAAAGCTTACATTTTAGTGAGAGGAGACAGAAAATGCATATAAAAGTAAGTAAGGGACATAGTATGTTAGAAAATAATTGCTCAGAAAAAAAAGTAAAGCAGGGGTGTTCGCAAGTTTAATACTGTGGTCAGGAAAGGCCTTGTTAAGTAAGTGAATTTAGACTGAGTGGGTACAGTGATAAGAAATTGCTCTCTGGGAGCAGAAAGTTCCAGTCAGATGGAAAAGCCCATGAGAAGAACTAGAAGCAGTAGAGCACATGGATGTGTTCAAGAAACAGCAGCGACTCCAGTGTGGGTAGAAATGAGGAAGAGAGGGACAGAACAGAAGGACATGAGGTCACAGAGTTGTTGACAGGTCAGATCATGTAGGGCCTTGTGATCATTTTGCTTTCGCTCTAAGTGAAATGGGAAACGATTGACGGGGTCTGGAGCAGAGTAGCCACCATCCTGGAAAATGTTTGAAAAAAGTGTTTCAAAATGAGAGTAAATAACTGTGTTAAATGCTGCTGGTAAAGTAGGATGAGGACAGAGAATTGACCATTGGGTTAGCCATTAATAGTGGACTAGGAGACTGGTATCGATGAGACTGGATTTGAGTTGTTTTAAGCAAACATTGGAAGAGAATAACTAGAGATAGTGAGTGTATACACTGAGTTAGAAATTTTGTTATTAAGGGGTAAAAAGACATGAAATAGAGGATGGAGACATAATTGCAGTCAGGATATTTTTTTCAAGATGGGAGAAATGAAAGCATATTTCTCATGCGTATCATCCAGTGAAGAGGAGGAAATAAATGAAATAGAAGAGAAAGAAAATTGCTGGGACAGTATCCTTCAGCAGCAAAGATCCAGAGCAGAATTGAGGGACTGCTCTTAGATAGGAACATGAATAGTTCCTCTACACTTAGAGGAGGAAGACAGAGTACACGGATACATATGCCATAAGTGGGTAACCAGTGGGAGTTCATAGAAATTCTCTTCTGATTGCTTAAAGTCTCCTTGGTCAAGAAAACAACAGGTCATCAGTTGAGAATAAGGATAGGTGAAAATATATTACACATTTGAGGAGAAAATAAGGACGTTTGAAATAATCATTTGGAAAAGTCAGCAGAGCAGAGAAATGTAGTATGATCACCAGGAAACATTAAGGGGCAGAGAGTTAGATGTAAACAGGGTCAGAGTTTTTGCCAAGTGATCACACTAAAGTGACAGTTGATGCTATATTTTTTTATTCCTATCTATTATTTTAGCAAAACCTGTCAATCAGAGCTGCCTAACCTGTGTGGGACTATGAATTGAGTGAAAAATACTTTTATTTTGTTCAACCACTGAGATTTTGGGGGGCTGTTTGTTATATCAGCTACTGTTAAACTAATACAAACTTGTTATACTCTTGCCCATTTCTTTAATCAGATTAAGCAACCATAGGATAAATAAAATCTATGTAACATAAGGATATCTAGTTCCATTTGCCTTTCAAATTTCCCTGTGTGTCTTTTCTCGCAACCTATAGTCTAACTTCAGGGTCTTAAAATTCTTTGCCGTTTCATAGTATATACTACAGCAATTTTTTCTCCATGAATAATTACTGAACAAATGAATGAATAGGAATAGATAAGTCTGTAGTTCTTTTTTCTATTTATTTTCAGAAGGAATTAGTAGGTGAAAGGAATGAGTTTGTTTTCATAGTGAAATGTATGCATGCAATGAGAGGCTCTGACAGGCATGTTTCATACACGATGAAATAAAACAATCCTCACTCAGACTTGGATGCTGAATTTTTTCTTGGCAGCCCACAGTGCCATATTTTCTTCAATGGCAGTGTCTCTAAGCAGCGCACACTTTTGTTGGGGACCTTTGGGTTATGACATTTGCCTTTACCCAAATATGCTACTGAGAAACAGGGCGATGTTCTAAAAAAAAAAGAAATCCTATTTTCCCATCTGCAGAAAACATGCACATTCAGTGGGAAGTGCATCAACGATGCAGATGCAATTAAGGAATGTACTAACCCACATGAGTTTTTTTGTATGTGCAAGTAGCTATTTCAGAGGGTGATTAAAATATGCTTGTATTTCCTAGGAGTGTTCTTATGTAACAGAAGAATGGAGATGTCAGGATCTCAAAATGTGTAGTTATTAGAATGTCTATTCCCTCCTTTAACCTCCCATGATATTTCTTAAAGAACAGTGCAGATAGAATCACAGCTATCACAGTGATAGAAAGATATTGAAAGAGTATCTACTTTATCCTTTTACTTTTAGGCCAGACTAAACCTAAACTTCAAATGCCACCAAGAATGCTCCAAGACTGAGAAATAACACATGGTAGTGCACATGTCCCAGTTCACTCTCAAGTTGGGGAATTGACCATTTCCACCAATTTTTATTTCTTTTTTTCCCTTTCTTTCTTCTTCCCTCCATTCATTTTTCCCTCTCTGCCTCCTTTCCTTTCTTATTCTTTCTTTCTTCTTTTTTATTAAACACTAACCCAGTGTCATTACTGTCTCCCAGGTTTAGATCTTATACTTTTTTCTCTACAACTCAAAAAAGAAAATACAATTAATATTAAGGCAAAATCAATCCTGTATTTTTCAACTCTACCTTTGAAAAGAATTGAATTGAAAGAAAGTGAGCCGAAATGCCAGGTACTGATCAAGCTTTATTAAAGGAAGAAAATCTGCAGGGCTGCACTCAAAATGGAGGGCAGCACCAGGCCTGGGGGTGGGAGGGCTGATATAGACTGTAGGGAAGGCTGAGGTAATCAGGGAAGGTTTGGTGCTGGAGTGGAAGATAAGGCTGGCTGATGCAATCAGGTGGAAGGTTGCACCCATGCAGAGGTGGAGGAGTTTCTGTTTCTCAGAAACCACGAGGTTTCTCTAAGGAAAAGGCTGGTGGCTATTTTGTGCTTATTGTGTGTAAAATGGTCCCAGTCATGTCCAAGATCCATCATGAATCACTTTTTTAATAAGACAGATTTATTCTGTCAGGGATTTTAGTAGAAAGAAACAACTATTAAATAAAGAAATTTTAAGGATGAACAGAACTGAAGATGGAAAGATACTTATTGAATTATCCTACTCAAACGTTGTTTTAGTCATTTCACTACAAGTCTCAGAAATGTAGAATGGATTCCAGATGCATCTAGTTTCAAACACTTCATCCCAGTCTTCAGACCGCACCTCCTTGACTGTCCTCATCCTCCACAAGCCCCAGCTCATGTGAGATCTAATCAAGCATGCATCAATGAGCCTCCACACTCACACTCACTCTACGCAGACCCATTTCTTTCACTAACCCATTGCTGCTTGTCAATCAGGCCTCCACAGAATCTTTTCAAGTACACTCTACTGCACAGCCCTTATCCCTAAGCCTTTCAACCTTGAGAGTTACACAGTATGTACAACTCAGTGTACAGACAGGTCCACGTATACAGAAGGATTTTAAAATCCGTCTCACTGCATATATTACGTGTTTTTCAATCTTTCCCTTTTACTTCTCCTTCTGTAATATTAGATTCTCTTTCCTTTGTGACTTTCCTATGTGTGTGCCTTCTCTACTCTTGTACTGTTAGACGCCTTACTTTTAGAATAAATCTAATCTTAGCCCTTTTCTTCAGGCAAAATTGAAAAAAAATCCAGCTTTTGTATCCAAAAAACTTATACTTTAAACATCTAAAAATGATTCCAGTATTTACTTTATTAAACTACTTCAAAACTTAAC
>NW_007726443.1:708195-708494 GCF_000696425.1 Galeopterus variegatus | reverse complement strand
TTTTTTTTTATTTTCATCACTTTAGATGTTTAGCATTTTACTCTATACATTAAGGTTCACAGTATCTCTGATATTGTACTGCTCATTCTATCATTTTACTTACCTTTTTTATGATTTCCAGCTCTCCCAAAATTCTTTATCTTTTCATGCATGTGTCCAACTTTTCTACCAAATTCCTAGACATATTAACATAGTCAGATAGTTTCCAACATCTGGGCCATCTCTAGATCTGGTTGTATTTTATCTCTTGACATGAGGCTATTTTTTCTTGCTTTGTGTGTGTGTGTGTGTGTGTGTGT
>NW_007726443.1:663122-707523 GCF_000696425.1 Galeopterus variegatus | reverse complement strand
TTTTATCTCTTGACATGAGGCTATTTTTTCTTGCTTTGTGTGTGTGTGTGTGTGTGTGTGTGTGTGTGTGTCTAATAATTTTTGATTCAATACCAGATATTGTGTATAAAAAAACTAGTTGAGACCAAAGTAAATAATATTTTTGCAAGGAAACAAGCATGGCTCCTCTTCTGTCAGGCCATTAATATAAAGGGTTGAATCGATCTGGTTTTAAAATTCTTCCATTGGTGGACAGCTATTAACATATGCCTAAAATGAATTATGATATATTTGAAGAAATTTTTAAGTATTTCTGCTCCAACTTCAGCTTTTAGCACATGCTGCATGCCTGTGCCAAAGAGGTGGGTTTCTTTCATGCTCTTTCCCATTCTCTAGCACAGAGTATTCTTGTTGAGTACTCAATCCAAGGCTCATGATGGGGGAAAGAGTGAATCTCAGCTCTTTCACTACAGTCTTAGGCAGGCTCTGGGCACCCACTTCTTAGGGATGGAACTTTCTCAACATCCATGCTCCTGTCCCAGCAGCAAGCATCCTCTGCTTTCTACTCAGTGCTGGTTTTGAATACAGATGATTTTCCTGCCCTTCGACTGCCAACTCTGCCTTATATGCCTGGGATTCTCAGATATAAATAATTTTTTTTGTAGTTCCATCAAAGGACACTTCTATCACCCTTTTCACTCATGAAATTCCAAGGGTTTTAGGAGCTCTGTGCCAGGAACTGGGGACAAAGACCAATTTTTTTTATACCACATTTTTTTATACCATACATATACAAGTACCCTTGTACTTCAAAAAGTTTGTGGACAGTAGAAAGGACAAATAATATGAATCTTTACATGAACTTTTGAAGTAACCTCATATATGTACTCAGTTCACCATTTTAGACTTGATTATTTTGTAAATATTGCTTTCAAGATAATTCTTTATGATATAATAACAATACTGAGAGGGAGAGTGTGGTTTGTGAATAATCTTAAACTGTTTCAATAAAAATGTTTTTTTCCAAAGAAACGTACCTATATTCTAGAGTATGCATATAAATTTTCTCTTACTAAATTGAGTTATATTCACAGACTACAAAAGATTCTGACTTTAATATACGTCAACGAATATGGAATAAATCTCAATGAAGCTTGAGCCATGAGTAGAGCATTGTAGAGCAGCTACATGATTTAATTCACATTAGGCCTCTGACCTTCATTGGCAGGTTCCAGTTTATAAGCTGGGCATTTGTTCATATGAGTAACTTATGAAAATTAAAAAGCAACAGTAAAAATCAGCATACCTAATCCTCTTTACCATTCCTGCTAATTAATATATGTATAATAAAAATACAGTGATTTAATTCTACTTTAGCTATCAAAATAAGAAAATACTCATAAACATAAAAAGTTGCCATCAAAGTTATGCTTATTATATCCCCAAATCTGTCCAAATATGAAATCATTTATAAACATAAAAATTGTTCTGTAAAAAATTTAACATTAGACATAAAGTATTGACAGTGATAAAACCAAGTTAGCAAAACTATTTTCCAAATGTTTTTTATGTCTAGCAATTCAAAACTTATAGCAAAATGAAATTCTTTGATTTATCTTATTTGAGAAAATCTAAAAACTTGAAGCCAAAAACTCATGTCATTTTCTCCCGTTAGATGTGCATTACTTTCAGAATAAAATAAAAATCAGAAAGACTTTCCACTTTGTACTTTACTGAGTCTTTTAGAATATAAGTACTTTACATAAGAGTAGTACAGAGAGGGCCGGCCCGGTGGCACACTGGAGAGTGCGCTGCTTGGGAGTGCGGCGGCGCTCCCGCCGAGGGTTCGGATCCCATGTGGAGACTGGTTCCCGCTCACTGGCTGAGCGTGGTGTGGGCGCAACACCGAGGGTTGCGATCCCGTCACTGGTCAGTAAAAAAAAAAAAGACAAAAAAAAGGAAAAAAAAAAAGAGTAGTACAGAGAGAATAGAACATATTTTATGAACCAATGTGACACATATTAAAATCAAAGCTATAAACATTGAAATGTACATGCAACATAAAACTATAGAGAACTTGTCCACAAAAATCTTTCCATTTAATCTGCCTCACTGATCCTTGCAAATTTCTCTAGAAAATTTAACAGTCTGTAGACTCTTCTTTCTTAAATGCTTGTCTATTTCCACTGCAGTTTTGTTTTGTTTTTTATACTTCAAAATTTTATGTCTCTGAAAACAGAAAAAGCATATGCTTATGCTATTCTTATGCTCTATTTGGCTAGCTACATGATTCTAATATTATGAGAAAACAGAAATATATCATGCATAAGTATGATTAAGTATTAGTAAGGTAAAGATTAGTATGGTCAAGCTTAAGAGTTCAGTCAAAAGTAGTCCCCTTACAATTCAGCATAGAACAGTCAAGGCAATTGCTTCATTCTCCATTTTTTAAGGTAAATAAACTTTAAAGAAATTAAGCAAAGTCAAAAATTGAAGACTCTCACTCTTCAAATTATACCAACCTTTATGTCTTCTTCCGAGGGTAAAATGACTTATGCTCACAGTAGATAGTCACCCACATTCTATCATTAAATTGTTAAACCTATTCCTATAAAGAAACATTCAACAAACGTTTATAGAGGATATCTGCTAGACTCAGAAAGAAATAAAAAAGATAGAGAAAATCTGGTTTCTTCCTCAAAACAGCTTTTGATCGACTGGGAAAGATTATTTCAAAAAGAAATGAATTTGGTAGGAATTGGGAATATCAAATGTATTAGACAAAAGAAGATTCCAAAGAAAGAGGTGTGGAAACATGAAGGTATTAGACTACCTTGGATCAACAGAGAGCTACAGGAGAAAAATGTAGAAAGTAAAAGAAAGTGAATGTTTTAATCAATCATATTTTGCTCATGTGGTAACATAAATATCTGAATATTTGGACACAACTTAATTATTAACTAATTCTTTAACCTTTTTTCCACAAACATGACTAGAATATGAGCCTGCACCGTGTTTATGCTTGAGTTATCCTACATAAGCTGGGATTGTCCATATGATTACCATAATTTTGTATTTTTTTGTCATTAGACAGTCAACAAGGATTCATTAAGTCACAAACTATTACCTGTATCTCCTCCAATTAAGAGAGTGTATAGTTACCTTTAAAGACCATGATGGTTGCACGACTCTGTCGATACAGTAAAAATTTTTGAATTGTGCACTTTAAATACGTGAACTATCTATATAAATATATCTCAATGAGTTGTTTTTAAAAACTGGTTATATGTATAAATTAAATTTAGTAAATATTCTATAGATTTTTTTGTCTTTGATATATTCAATAAACTGACAAAAGGATTGTGGAGAATACTTTGAATGAAATGTACCTAAAATTAATTAGTTAGATCTCTTGTATTTGTAGGTGTCATAATGTGAAAAAAGAAGTATGAGTATATAACAGTCTTCTACTGTCACTCTCCACGAACACTGAGAATCCAAGTAGGACAAACCAATAATCTCCCAAAGTAGCGTGGCTCTATGTCATGTGGCAGTATAAAGGTATTGATTATATAGTATAAATAATAAGGGAAAACTACTTAATAAGACTTTGCAGGTAGGAATTGCTAGGAAAGACATCATAAATAGGTGGTGCTTGAGCAGTACTAGAAAGTTGATGAGGAGGATACTTATCATTTGGGGCACCAGCAATACTGTATGCAAAGGCACAAAGACATGCAATGGCACAGTGTGATAGGACGTGTGTAAGTTAGGATTGCAATTGGTACAAATAAGAGTAAACTCTAATAAAGGACCTTACCTAAGAAAAGGACCAATATTTCTCCTTTAAAACAAATTTAGAGGTGAGAGGTTGCTATTATAGGTTCAGAGGCTTGATGATGTCAGGGCCAGTGCTGCCATGTCCTACAATCCCAGGGTGCTGCAGGTAAATGCCGTTGGGCAATGAGCCCACACTGTTCAGGGCACAGCTCTCAATGCTCATCATCTCATGAGCACAGACCTCTGCTGCCCCTCCAGCCACTCCAGGGCACGCCAGGCAGGAAGATGATTGAAAGGAGGATGGAAGCCTTCTTCCAGTGAGGCTTTGTGTTTTCCTCCAAGTTGCAAGAGTTTTTTCCAGGGTCTTCTGCTAGAACTTTGTCACAGGGTCAGCACATAGCTGTTAGTGAGGCTGATAATTGGTTAAGAAATAGGAAGTCTGGTGGAGATAAAGGAAAGGCAAAAGGGAGTTGAAATGGATCTTAAAGGGACCAGTCATGAGTTTCTCTTAGAGGATGTCAATAAATACCCTCACCTAGTTGGAGCATGAGAAAGATGGAGATGTTTAAAAGGTCTCAACAATGAGGAGCATTGGCAAGACAGAGGAGTTTAGAATTAATGTACTAGAATAGAGTTTCCTGTGTGATTGACTTGGGACACTTGATTCCACAAAATCCTCTGTGACCAAAAGAAAAGTTGAAATATATTTGAGAAATGCTGAATTTCTAAGTAATTTCCTTACAGATAATTAGTGTATAAAAGAGTCCAAGAAGCTCTTCATTAAAAAGGGGGCTTAAATTTCCTTAATCTAGTGTTTTCCAAATGCTTTTTATTAAAGAACTGTGTGTGTGTGTGTGTGTGTGTGTGTGTGTGTGTGTGTGTGTGTGTGTGTGTGTGTGTGTGATGTATGAGTGAGAGGTAACTATTACCAAATCAGGGGTGTATTTCTGGAAATGGTGTGCTAGAAACTTGGGATCTTTTGTAGGTTCTTGAGCTGAAGAGCAACATAAGACACAAAGCACTGTCTTATGAACACTAATCTGGTGATGATATGCAGAACTAATTTGGGTGGGTATGGAAATGTTGCTAATGCTGGAGGAAGGAAGGTTATATAGGTGGCAATTGATTTAATTTAAGATTGAAATGGAAGGGCTAAAACTAAGGTTATAACAGTGGCAATTAACTTGAGTGGATCTAATTAAAAAACATTTCGTTATAAGAATTATAGGACGTTGAACTCAAATAGCCCTTAGAGATAAGCTAATTCAAATTTTCACAGGATGAAATACGATAGATTGTTATTAGCAGAACAGATAAAAGAAGGAAGGGGAATAGTAGAGGAAAAGAAGGGGTCAATGATGATTAGATTTTGAGTCTGTAAAACTGTAAGAATGACGGTACCATTATCACTGAGTGACAATGTCAGAAAAGTAGGCACCTTAGTGAATTTCATTCAGGACATGGCGAGTTTGAGGGATAGCTCAGGATACAAAAAAAGGCCATTTAAAAGTTTGAAATTGTAATCTGAATGAATATTATTGGCCTTAAGAAATATATTTATGATAATTGAAGGCATTAGAGGACATACCTTCTCAGGGGAATAAAGATAAAATAAGATGCAGAAACAGTAAACAGTGTAGCAAGCCCCTCATTTCTTTGAATACCCCTCCTTTTATTTATACATTGATGGTATACCTAAACATTGCCATTTAACATAACCACCAGTTAAGTTTTTCATAATTATGGTAGATAACACTTTAAGAAAGTGGTAAATTCTTGAAATTGTGTATCCATTTGTCCTAAACTTTTTTCAAAATGATACTTGGGTAAGTTTCAATTTAAAAAAAAAAAAAACCTAAGATATTATACCCATACCAAAAGGGTGCATGAACCCAAGAACTAGAGTTGGAGCTCTACCTCCTATTTATAACTCTTAAATTTATACTTCATTAAATGTTTTTAAGCATGCACTATTGCTTATGTAGCATTTAGGTGCCAGTCTCAAGTTCAATCCCTCTTTATGCCTTATTCTTCTGTACTGGAGCAATATTTTTATGGTTTCCTTCATATGAAATCAAAGATCTATTAAAATGGAAATTCTCCCTGCACTGATTTAATAAAGCTCTTGTATTAAAAGAAAAAAATCTCAACAAACCTTTTTTTTTTTTTTTTTGGAGAAGAGAATTTGAATCTAAATGATCTAAAATGGATATGAGAATACAAAGGACCTAGAGTAGCTGTGATGGTTTTTCTGATATGTCAACTTCACTGGGCTATGAACCCCAGATACTCAGTCAAATATCAATCTAGATGCTGTTGAAAAGGTATTTTGCAGACGTTATACAATCCATAATCACATGATTTTAAGTAAAGGAGATTATCCTAGATAATCTGAGCAGGTTTGGTTCAATCAGCTAAAAGGCCTTAAAAGCAGAGCTGATGCATCTCTGAAGAAAAAATTTTGCCATGGATATTAACTTCAACTTGAGCCCAAGAGCTAGAGATTTCCTTTCTTGATGACCTGCCCTATGGATTATGGATTTGCCAGCCAGTCTCCACAATCACATAAGTTAATTCTTTATAGTAAACCCCTTAATATTTATTTCTTGCTGGTTCTGCTCATTTGGTTGAACCTTAACTGTTACAGAAGCCAAGATAATTTTTAAGAACAAAGTTGAAGAACTTACACTACTGGGTTTTAAAATGTACTGTAAAGCTACAGTAATCAAGACAGTGTGGTATTGGCATAAAGACAGGCATATAGACCAGCAAAACTGAGAATTCAGAAATGAAGGTAATTAAATAGGAGAAATAATAGTCTTTTCAACAAATGGTGATGAGACAATTATATATCCACTTATAAAGAATGATTAAACATTTACTTAACACCGTACACAAAAATTAACTCAAAATGGATCATAGATCTAAATGTAAGAGTTAAAACTATAAAACTTCTGGAGAAAACATAGGAGAAAATCTTCATGACCTCAAGAAGAGTCATGATGTCTAGCCAGAGCACTTAGACATGACACCAAAAGCACAATCCATTAAACAAAAAATGATAAACTAAATTTCATTAAAATTAATGTCTTTTGCACTTCAAACGACACTTTAAGAAAATGTATAGACAACTAAAAGACTGGCAGAAAATATTTGCAAATCACATGCTTCATGAAGGTTTTACAACCAGAATATATAAAGAACTCATAACTCATAATACAAGCACAAACAAGCCAATTAAAAAATGGGCAAAACTTGAGTGGACATTTCACCAAAAAAGATATAAGAATACCTAATAAGCACATGAAAAGGAGCTCAACATTATTATGCATTAAGGAAATGACAATTAAAACCACAGCATACCCACTGCATGCCCACTAGCTTTCCTATAATAAAATACACAAACAATAACAAGTGTAGGTGAGGAGAGGGAGGAACTAAGACCCTCATAGGTTGTTAAAAGGAATGTATAAATGGTGCAGACACTTGGGAAAACAGTCTAGCAGTTTCTTAAAAAATTAAACATAAATTTTCCATATGACCCAATAATTCTACTCCCAAGAATCCACCCAAGAGAAATAAAATCTTAAGCCCACAAAAAACTTGTACACAAATGTTCACAGTAGCATTATTCATAAAAGATAAAAACTGGATACAATCCAAATCTCCATCACTTAGTAAATGGATAAACAAAATGCAGTCTGCCACAAAGCAGCATATTATTCAATACTAAAAAGGAAATATTGATTCATGTTACATTGATGACTTCAAGAACATACTAAGTTAAAGAAACCAGACACAAAATATTAGGTATTGTATGGTTTCGTACATATAAAATATCCAGGAAAACATTTATAAAGATATAAAGCAGATCAGCCGTTTTCTGGGATTGGAGGTAGGAGTATGATTGACTACAAATGGGTTCAAGAAATTTTAGGAAGTGAAACAAATGTTCTAAAATTGGATTATGGTGATGGTTGCACAAGCCTACAATTCAAAAATTCTTGTGTTGTACTTTTTGAATGGGAAAATTTTATGTTATATAAATAATTTCTCAATAAAGCTATAAGTAACAATATATTCATCATGATAGTGTTTATATAAAGATTGGAAAAATATAAAAAGAACTTATTCTACTTAAGAATAGATACTTTTAAAACTATGAAAGCCATCGGTGTTGATAACACTAAGTCAAGGGGTCAGATCCCTGTACTGGCCAGCCAACCAAAAAAAAAAAAAAAAAAGACTATATGAGAATGATAAATACTATATTCAAGATCAGATTTCCTCAGGGTAGGGAAAGAGATAAAAGGGAAAGTGGCTTAAATTCATTTATGGTGTTTTGCTGCTTAAAAAATATAAAATAGACATAGAAAAAAAGTTGATAATATGCTAGGGCAATCCTATGACTGTCCTAACACTGTGAACATTCTAATAATATTTGCACATCTATTTTGTTTTAATGTATTTATCATAGAGACTTTACTATATAGATGTATTGGTCTTAATAAGTTACCCTAAATATATGTTAGATTTGAATCATTTTGTATGTAAAATAATACATTCTGCTTTATTCCCAACATTATTATCTGATGGGTGTTTTTCCATGTTTTAAATGTTTTTCTAAAACACTCTTAATTACAGACTATATAATTTTCCATCACATCAGTATACCGTAATTTAACCATTCCTGTCTGTCAGATATATGACTTGCATGCAGCAAACAAAAGTTTGTCTACTTTTAATTCTTACTTCTAATATATCTAAAATTTATTTTAAGATAAAGTTCTGACTTGATGTTTTTCTAACTAATTAACTTTTAAAGCAGCATTTGTTGACTATTATTTGAATGCTATCTTTATCCATAACAAATATTAGATTGGACCATATTTGTAGGTCAAAAACAATTAAATATCAGTAATTTCATATAGTTTAATCTAATTAATATATCAGGACTATCTAGTCTACTCTTTTAAGTTTTTAATCTCTCCTTTATTATGATACCATGTGAATTACATGATCGAGTGGGTCCATTGATAGCCTCCTTTTTTCTTCTTAACGGCTACTTTTCCAATGTGTTTTTTCAAACATTTTTGTTTGCTTAGAAATACTCTGTCAAATTTTCCAAAATATTGACCTTTATCTAACTAAATTGTGATACACCTTTATTTCAATTTGGTGAAAAAATAACATGTTTACATATGCTGACTACTTCTCTTTATTTATCTAAATAAAATTTTATAGATTCTTTCCTTGTGTCCCATATATTTCCTGCTGAAGTTATTTTCCAGTATTTTACAACACGTTTCTAATGTAAATGAGATAGTTTTTCATTATATTTTCTAGTAATTTATTACTTATATAGTAGTAATATTAATAATGGCTAACATTCAATGAACAGATTCTACATGCTGGCTGCTATTCTATTCAACTTTCATGAAGCCTCTAACATAATCTTCACAACATACCTGTTAGGCAATTACTAACATTAACTCCATTATATAGATAAGGAAACTGAGACACAGAGAGGTTAAATAACTTATCAATGATGCCATAGTTAGTAAGAAACTGTTTGAATGTAGGCAGCATAATTACAAAAACCTAATTTTAAAATCATGTCAAAATTTTTTATTTACATATATTTATTTCATATTTTGTCACATAACTGTTGTATTAGATTGAATAGTATCTTAGGTTATTGTTTTTGCTTCTCTGGGTACTTCAGTTATATCTCAACCATAGATTAAACCTTTCATTTATTCTTATCCTTTCTCCACTGAATAGGTAAAACCTCCTTTGTTCTTCCTGGATCATGGGTGTCTTTATCGCTGAAGAAGGAAAGAAAACATATATCCTGAACTTTAATCTAACTGCGAAATTCTTAAGTCCATTATTAGACCGACACTGTCAATACATATTTTAGAACTATTTAATAAATGTGCACTGTTCAGTTTTATGCAACAGTGTTCCCTCATATAATATTATTTTAATCTGAAATACATAGACAATATGTCAAGTCTTAAAGCCAAATTTATTCATTTTTATGTGTGTATTAGCCAAAGATTTTAAATTTACATGATCCCCCAAATAAAGCACTTATTTAACCTTGACTCATAACCTCATGTGATAATTTACATATATTTAGTAGTCGAAAACCATACAAACATCGATGCACGAGAACCTAATTACTATAAAATTTTACTAAAAGGTTCATAAAAACCTCTTTTTATAAAAATTCTAACAAGTTACAATAAATAGCAATTAAGGGAAGTATTATCTTTGCAAATTATTCTTGAAGTAGTTTAGACAGCAATAGGGGAGAATTTCACCTTATGTGATTTTGATCTGTGACGAATCCAAGAATTGACAACTGTGTAAATCATGTGTATTATCATGCCTCATCTGAATGTCTCTACAACATACACAAGTTGAAAGATTAAGTGTGAGAAGAGCTTTCAAAGCTGAGTTGGTACTGGGGGCTGTCGACACTGATTAAGACACTGACAGAGTGCACAAAAAAAACCATTTGTTGGCATGACACATCAGATGAATGAAGAATCAGTCTTTGTCTATTGAGTTCAGTTTTCTTTCAAACTGACTTGCAGATCAGGTGTAGTATTTCCAGAGGCAAATAGTGCATTGATTTTTAATACAGGAATTATGCAAAATACATAGTAATGAAAAGTTTTTAAGAGGCTTTTCTACAGCATTAGTAAGCACAATGAACAATTGTGCATTAATAAGAACAGTGTTTCCTTCCATCTTTACTTCTAAGAGCTACTTTTTGAAACACCAGCTCCCATTAAAAGTCTAATTCTTTTTCTACCCATGACTAAACTGTATGGTGAGGTTTACTTTTGTTTGGCACTGAAAAATAAATGGTGGAAAATTTGAGCTAACAATATGTTCTGATTATTCCTATGGTATACAATATTCTCTGAATGTGACAAACCATGTTTATCCCACTAGGGAGAGTGAGTGAGGGAGAGAGAGATTCCCTGTGATTTATTGGCACACATAGTGCTGTTAAATAGCCATTTTATTATTCTGCTTTGACATTGACATATTTCATTTCACTTCTAAGAATTAAGATTTTCATATGCAGAGTCTTACCTAGATGTTGCGTTGACTATGAAAAATAAAAGTTTTTGGGGGAAGTAGTTAAGACCATTGGCTCCATACGGTATTATATAAGATTTTCATATGCAGAGTCTTACCTAGATGTTGCGTTGACTATGAAAAATAAAAGTTTTGGGGGGAAGTAGTTAAGACCATTGGCTCCATACGGTATTATATTCCCCTTGTTACTATTCTAAATCATGCGGGTTTTTTATTGTTTCTATCTAATACATTTTAAGTAGTCTATTTTCTACATTTCTATATTTAAAAAATGGTAGCACAGAATAGATCGTGATTCCAGAAAACCAAATTCTCCAGTTAAATAAGAATACACATTATCTCCATAGGTACCATTACTCTTATTACATTCCTAGCTCAAGGCTGATGTTAACATTAGGAGCCTTCATATTAACTATACTGGCTATCCCAGTATAGGAAAAATACATATTCCAAGGAATCATTGCATTAATATATGCTCAGGGGTGAATTGCTTATGCCAATGGGAGGTTTTATGGTTTTTGGTTTTTGTTGTTTTTTTTTCTGAAAGGGACAAGGAGAGTCAAAAGACCATAAACACTCTCTAGAAAAGGGAGGGAAAATGAATGTGGTATAAAACAAAATTAGATAATAGTTGATAATTATTGAAGCTGAGTGATTACACTGGGGCTCACTATTGTCTATTTTTATATTGTATGAAATTTTCCATAATGTTTGAAAAAAGAGAAGCAGAAATATATACTTTATGGCTTATAAATTTCAGTTTCTTATCTGGAAGACTGGTAATTCCTATATTTATCCCGATTTTCCCCCTTCTTTGGTATTCTTTTGTATTTGTCCATTGCAAATTCATATTATTTGCCTTTGACTAGTCCCTTGATTTTCAGGGTCATTTTATTTCATCCATGGAAAAAGCTATTCTCTTAAATTAGAATTATTTCTCCTAGTCCTTGAAATAGCATGTTCATCAACAGCACAGAATACCTCTACATTTTTCTGAGAAACCAATGTCCTGAATCCAATCTGGATTCAAGTTCCTTTCTAGTTCATGATGTAGGACACAGCAACCCTACTGAGGTTAGGTTGACAATTTAGATGACTTATTATGTGGCTATTACTATATTGTATTATATACTGTACATATATTATATTATATACAGTATTATAATACTGTATACTATAATACATTGTGCCTCAGAAATGTAAACTTAACATATTAAGAATAGGATATACCCATTTTTATTATGCTTATCGATTTATAAGTCTTTCTATAATCTTTAAACAATGAAAGTGAAATGTAGTTATGGAAAATTTCTGAACTTAATACATAACGTATCAATGTATCAAGGAGAAATTCCCAGAAAGAAGCAAAAGCCTATGTTTTAGATTTTATAGAAATGTTAAAATCTTTCAAATTACACCTCATTCCATCATATACCTAGCAACTACTCATGTATAATGGGAAACATTTGAATTTTGGTTTTATGATATATGAAATCTGACTTGATCACCTCACTCTTAATTTGATTTAAATTATTCATAAGAAAGCATCACATATCTCTTTAAAAGATAACATTTCCTTAACACTTCTAACTTCTTTTCCTGATCTCTATAAAATATTATTGGATTATGTAAATACTCTACTAATTATTATTTTAGTCACAAAAACTATTCTTTATTAAGTCAATAACATTTCAGATACTTTATAAACATTAATTAAATTTTTAACATTCAAAACAACTCTGAAGTGATGGGTTTATTCTTATCATATGTTAAAAAACAGAGACATAGAAAGGACAATGAATATTCCCGAGTTTTTGTAGTCTTAAATAAAAGAGCTAGTTTTCAATCTCAGATCTGAGTCTCTAGAACCCACATTCTTTCCAGAACACAATGCCGCATAAAATATCTAAAGCCATGTGTCAGAAACTTATAATTATTATGGAGACACCATCCCTCCAGCCTAATGTCAAGTGCACTGTTACTTTACCACGAGCAACTATCATACACTACATAATACTGACAAGCAAGCAGCACAGGGTAGAGAAATAGAAATGATATCAACTGTCTGGTATCATTAAGATGTTAAGATGGTATTCTCAGTTAGAAAGGATCAGTTTGAGGTGACCTAGTATATGACTTCAAAATAAATGAAGGCTAAATTAATCTAATTCTAGAAAATGTAACATATGAGAAAAGAAAGTCAAGAGTAGTGTACATCAAAATATTAAGGGAAAAAACCTATTACAAATAGATTTTGCTTCCTGTGAGGTTAAGAACTTCTTATTTTATATAACATGTCTCTTGAAGATTGTTTCCTAAGAACCTCATATATTTAACATTTTGATATGTAGATTTACCCACAAAAAAATGTCTTCAAAAATATATTTGAAAGCTTAAATAGCCAGATTTACTCCTCTATTCATACTGATATTCCATGAAAGAAAAGATCCTAGGACTTGAAATTCTGCCCAAAAATAAAAATTTAGATTTCTACTCTTTGAAAATTACAAATTTTCCATAATCACAGTTCAGATGAGTTGCAATGCTCCAGGGCAAACCTACACCTTTAACAGCCATTTATTCTACAAATGGCCATGCATCCCTTCTCAGTGCATGGCTGCATATCATACTCCCACATTCTCCACTCAACCAATACTCAACCAGAACCTCTTCATTTCTTTATAGGTTTTACGTTCTCTTTCGCTTCCAGGTCACAAGCTGTTTTCTCTGCCTGAACTCTGTTCCTCCACTTCTCCCTAAGCTAACTCCTCCTATCTTTCAGGGCTCTGCTTAGACTCTTCATCTAGGAAGCTTTTGCAGACCTCTTACATTTGTTTGTATCCCACAGAGGGATTTCTGTTCAAAAGCATGAACCTATTCTTCCTACTCCTTCCAGCATGGCAAGAATAGAGTCTTCATTTCGGTATTTGACTCATATTCTCTCCTCCAGGGAATGGAAATTAATGTTTCTAGTTTATGAGTTTACTGAAACAAAATCCCAACTACTTGTCAACAAAACACGAGGGATATGCTATCTCCCCAGAGTAGATCATTATACAATATATGCATGTATTGAAGCAATACACTGTACACCATAAGTATATCCAATTTAAAATAAATAAATAAAACACAAGGCAAAGCTCTTAGTTTTTTTCATGGGGGAAAAATGATTGTTAAAATAAAAAATGTATGCATTAGGAAAATGCAAATTTCTGGCCACAGGCTAAGTAGACAACTAAAAATCACCACAAACAGTCTTGCTCCCATCACCATTGGTCCAAGAACAGTGGGACAGACATCTATTCTCTAGAGTGGAGAGAAAGGGGATTTCCCTTTAGAGGGAAAGGGAAACCAGAAGCTTATTCTCTGCTGTGGATGTGACACATATATTAACAGTCCAATCCCAGCTGTCCAACCTGTTTATTTCAAGCAGTCAATTTTATTTTTTAAGCAAAACTTTAAGGTTTCCATTCAAATGGCTCTCGACTTTTACCCATTGGGCATCTATATGTAATACAATTTCTGTACTAATTGCTAATAATCAAGACAGTAAAGTCAACTATTTTCTTCACTTCAGAAATTTTCAGCTGGAAATCTAGTAGTTAGTAGCTACTGCAATTACATCTCAGGTTAGAACTCTGCTGGGAATGGGAAGTTTCTAGTGGAATGAAGAAATAGATTATACAAAAGTTGGCAAGTCTGTAGAAATGATAAATATCTGCTCATCTTATTTTTAAATCAGAAATTATCTGATTTTTTTTCTTTAGAATGAGAACCAGACTCATTTCTCTGATTACCAAGGTCAGCTCACTAGAAAAAGTAACCCCATGGGCATGCTATCATAGGTGTTTAAAATAGCAAATCCAAGCTGTGTTTGTGTATGCATGGATGTGTACCTAAGCATTTAAAACATGCACTGAATAACACTACACTTCCAGAGTTAGATGAGAATCTTCCTCTATCTACTCCCATAGTATCTTGTACTTCTAGCATGGAATTTACTGTGTTGACTTGATTATTTAAACTTTATGAAGGTTGGAACCATAAAATTGCTCATTTTTGTGTCTTTAGACACACAGTAAGTACTCAATAACTACTAAGTGAATAAAAGCCGTTCAATCATAAAGGACAAAATGGATTATGGGTATCCTTTTTACCACTCTCGCCATATTCATGCATATTCTTTTTGTGTGTTTTTTTTTTATCCCAGATAACATTAATGCAATCAAAAGCATAGCAATTTAAGAATTGTGTGACTCCCACTCTAAGGCAAATCCAATATCCAGTTGGCTTTACTGTTCTGGTTACCGATCAACAAACTACATAGAAACAACTAAACATATAAAATAACTTTAAAATCTTTCTCCAAAGAAACCTG
Source organism: Galeopterus variegatus (assembly GCF_000696425.1). Taxonomy (NCBI): domain Eukaryota; kingdom Metazoa; phylum Chordata; class Mammalia; order Dermoptera; family Cynocephalidae; genus Galeopterus; species Galeopterus variegatus. Next base: position 692,267 of record NW_007726443.1, on the reverse strand, counting down.
AGCTTTCAGATAGCTTCCTTTAATCAATCCCAAATGAGAATCTAAATATAGAGAAATTTCTTTTCATCTTTCCTGAGAGTTTTTGTTGTTGTTGTTAGGTGGAATTGAGATCTTTTTCGGAAAACACATTTAGAAAACACTGGCATCTCCATGAAGTTACCTTGGAGTTTGTCCTGAACCTGGGTGGTTCGGTTGTGTTCTCTTCTTTCTGTTAGTTTTAATAGGAGCTCAGTGAAAACCTAATGTCCAAACAAAATGTCCTTCTGATGTTTTTCTCAGGAACCGTGAATGGGTTAGCATTCAGTTAATTTCATTTAATTTTCAAATAAATAAATAATAGATATAGTTTCCAGAAAAAAAATTGATAGGAGGATTTAATTAGAGTGGAGGGGTTAATTTAACTACATTTAGTTAAAGAAAAACAAACTTTTTAAGGAAGGGAGTTTTTAAACTAAATAAGGACAATTCTGTTACTCATAATATCAAACTACATCTTGTAAAAGTGAGTGCTACCCAATTTAATAGTGAAATAATTTCATCATGAACAAATGCCTTTGACATTAATGAAGGTTAAATGATAAATTTTAGCAAATGAATCACTCTCAGAAGCATTTTACTTTAACTTATTTTTTTTTTACTTTCATCAGAAAAAAACTGTCAGAAATAAAATAGTAAGGAAGAGTTTATACCAAAGAAAAAAACTTCTGTCCCACCCCTTCCAGAGCATTCCAACATTCCACAGAACCATCACTTTGGACTCAACAAATCTGCTCTTCTAGATAAGATTTTGCCTCTATTTCTTAACTTAAACATTGTCTATTTGATTCTCATATACTAACTCCTGCCTCTTCCTCTATTCTCAATATTTGGTATTTAAATTTTTGTTTGAATTTTATAATGGTTATGTTTCTAAATATAAATGAAGTGTTTCAACCTGTACTTCTTGTTCTATACATTTTCAAAAATAACTGTGCTTTTATTAAAACTTCCAATTCTTTCATTATTTTTATCTTTTGCTGAAAGAAATAAGCTTATGCTTTAAGCTCCCATTGAACCCTGCCTCCTTCCTTCCTATTATATACTTAAATTTTAATCTCATGTTTTTTAGAGATTTATTTATTTTTAAAGAAGAAAATACTTTTAAAAAATATTTATAAATAAAAAATATTTATTTTTCAAGAAAAAAATAATTATTTTGAAAGAAACTAGGTAATTAAATTTGTTGATGTAATTTTTCTTTTATAAGAAAAATTCATAAGACCATTGTTTCTTATGATCATTCCTTGCCTCTCTTTATATCCTTCTTGTGAAACACAATCCAGAGTAAGTTTTTCTGGGACGGTGTATGAGTGATTTTATGTGTGTTTGCGTATATTGTAAAATGCACTTATTTTGCCTCCATTCTTGAATAGTGTGGTCTGTATTGATTTCTAGGAATAACAGTGTATTAATCCATTTCTGATTCTTATAACAAAATTCTTGGAACTGGGTAAGTCATAAGAAAACAAAATTTATTGCTTACAGTTTTGGAGGCTGGGAAGTCCAAAGTCCAGGGAACACATCTGGTGAAGGTCTTCCTTGATGGTGGCTCCAGCAACACAGTGTACCACATTGCAAGATAGCAGAAGCAGAGAGAGAGAGACTCTCATGTTGGGACATGGTCCTCAGAATCTAATCACTTCTCCAAGGCCCCACCTTTCAATTACCATGACAAGATTTCCTACCATCTTAATATTCACAGTGTTGCTGTTGGTTGAATGTCTCCCTCAAATTCATTGAAGCTTAAATTGTGTCCCCCAAAGTTCCAGGTGTTGGAATTTGGCTCCCACTAATTGTTAACTGTTGAGGGTGAAAAATCCTGCTATGGTAATGGAATTATGGTAATGAATCTATTAATAATGGTGGTCAGGGGCATGGCACTGAGGGCTTTAAAACGGAGAGCATATGAAAGTCTCTCTTTCTGCTCCACCATTTTCTACCACGTGAGACCCCTGTGTTCCTGTAAAGCCACCATCAAAGAAGACCCTCATCATAAGTGTTCCCTGGACTTTGGACTTCCCAGCCTCTGAAACTGTAAGCAATAAATTTTGTTTTCTTGCAACTTACCCAGTTCCAAATATTTTGTTATAAGCAACTGAAATGGACTGATACAGTGAGGATAAACCTTCTAATAAATAAAACAAGGGGGACATGATTTGATCCTTATCAGTTATTTCCCCTCAGAATTTTGAAGACATTATTACTTTTTATTTTAGCAGTCATTTTTTATGAGAAGGCAACTTTTATTTTATTCTTTTGTAAGTAATTTGTCACCTCTTTGGTAGATTATAAAATTTTCTCTTTATAGTAGATGTGCAGTTTTGTCACAATATGTCTTGAGAGAGATTTATTTCCATCTTGCTCAGGACCTGTACACATTACTTTTTCCAATTCTTTAAAAGAATAACTGTGTTATCGTCAGTATTTTTTCCTAATCATTTGCTCTGTTTTCTTCTGGATTTACACTGGACATATCTCGAGAATTCTCAATCTGTTTCCATGTTTTGTTTTGTTTTTAACTGCTCTTTAATTTTTGTTTTCTAACTCAATCTCTCTGTGCTTCAATCTGGATGAAATCCTTGGTGCTGTCTTCTGGATTATGAATTCTCTCTTTATCTGTCTAAATATTATTTGCTTTTCTTGAGTTTTTTAATTCCTCTTTTTAAAATAACTTTCCAGCATTTCTAATTTGTTCTTTTCTATCCATCTATTATTTACATTTAAAATTTTTTGGATAATTCTTTTAATTAATTTATGTGTCCTTTTATTCCAGAATTTCTTTGTTGTTTTTTAAATTTTAGTACATGAATTCAGTCTTTTATCCCTTTGAGATTCTCAACATATTTGTTCATAGTCTTTTTCAGATTACTTTATTATTTTCATTTTATCTATATTGAATTTTTCTTCCAGTAGTTGATTTGATGTTGTTGGCTATCTTTTTTGGCAGTAGTTTTCAATAATTATTTACAAGTTTTTCTTGATTAGAAGTTTGTTCTCTGCTTCTCTCTCACCATCTCTCCCTCTTCATCTCTCTTTCTCTCCATTCAATTATCTCTGTGTAAAGTTTTGAGCTAACAACACTGGGCTCCCTGTCTGGGGCCTTCAGGCTAAACTATGATCTGTGCTGAAGATATGTTACTACCATGCTACAGAGTAATTATGAATTTTTCAAATCCTGGAGCTAGTGTGTGGCTTGATCCAGGCCTTGGATGCACGTTTGAGTTTCCTACTCCCTTTTCTTGAAAATCCAATTCAATTTATATAGGCCTTAGCACCAGTGAGTAATCTGTTACAGTTTTATTCAGCTTGCTTTCTAGGTAGGGGATGCCCTGTTCTAGTCCCTGGTTTTAAGCATGGCCTTTTTTCTAGTCCCTTCACCCTTGAATTTCTTTTCTCAATTAGTAGATCCACCACAGCCTCTGCCCCAGTTACTGCTTTATATTTCTCTTATGGTTCAGATTCACAATGAGGTTTTCTTCATTTTTGAATATGGCTTTTTCTTTTTAATTTTATCTCTTTAGGTACATAATTAATCAGAGAACCCTTTTTTAAATCTCACTATCTTTAACTTTATCACATCTGCAAATCCTGTTTTGTCATGTAAGGTAAGATATTCACAGATTCTGGAGATTAAGAAATAGATATCTTTGCGAGGGGTACATTATTCTGTCTATTTAACACTAATTTGTTATAGATCAATTGTATGGATAGAGAGACAGCATGCAGTCGAAATAAAGTGAATTAAGTTAATAAATTTAGAAAAGACAGTACACATTAATATGATCTAATGGACAGAGAGGAAAGAGAAGCCAATAGAACTTGGATGATATTTTTCATTTTTATGGCATAAGAAATGAGGAGAACTAAGATCTCAGTAGAAGTTGATCAAGTTACAGTTTCAGAATTGTCCACTCAGCATCCCTGGATGTCCTGACAAAATGATTCCTATTTTTTGATTATTATATTATAGGGAGGAAATTGCATGATAATAATAGTATATAGCAATTACAGGTGGAGAAACATATCATCTAGCAGCACAGCATGAAGTGAACAAGGGAAGAATGTGGGTTATCAATAAGATCTTATACTGGCCCTGCATGTTTTAGAGGTTCTCTGTGCCATAAAACCTCATGTGTCTCTCAGTGACTTTCTTGCATCAATGTTGACCAGCGGGTCTTCAACTCTGATTTCACAAAAAATCACTTAGTGACCTTTCGAAAAATATTGATGCCCAAGCCTCACTTCCAGAGATTTTGATTTAATTATTTTGCTGTAAGGCCTGGGCATATGATATTTTTAAAAGTGCCTCAGATGCTTTTAATGTGCAGTTAGGATTGAAACACTACTTCAAAATATTGAGTAAATAAACATAATGTAGCTGCACATTCATATTGTCTTGTCTATTCCACATTTTAGCCACAAAGCCTGAAAGTAACCTTGGACAGAGAAATGCAGAAATCCATTTACTTGATTAGCTATGTAAATTAGCTTGTATGTTAGTTTCCTATTGCTACTATAACAATTGACCACAAACTTAGCATCCTAAAATAACAACATTAATTTGTTGTTACTGTCTTGGATGTGAGAAGTCCAAAATGGGTCTTACTCAGCTAAAATCAAGGTGTCAGCAGGGCTGTGTTCCCTCTGGAGACTCTAATAAGTCTCTATTTCCTGATTCTTCCAGCTTCCAGGGTGTACCTACATTCCTTGGTTTGTGGCCTCTTCCTCCATCTTTAAATTCAGCAGTGTAGCATCTTCAATCTGTCCATCTGTCCATCTGAGTCTCTATTTCCTGATTCTTCCAGCTTCCAGGGTGTACCTACATTCCTTGGTTTGTGGCCTCCTCCTCCATCTTTAAATTCAGCAGTGTAGCATCTTCAATCTGTCCATCTGTCCATCTGATTCTTTATTTTTTTTTTGTCTTTTGTCTTTTTCCGTGTCCGGCAACGGGATCGCAACCCTCAGTGTTGCTCCTGCGCCTCGCTCAGCCAGTGAGCGGGAACCGGTCTGTATGTGGGATCCGAACCCTCGGGCAGGAGCGCCGCCGCACTTCCCAAGCGGCGCACTATCCAGTGCGCCACCGGGCCGGCCCTGTCCATCTGATTCTAATCCTCTAGTTTCCCTCTAAGGAAATCTCTTTCAGACAAAATTGGGACTACAGGATAATCTAGGACAATCTCCCTGTCTCACTATCCTTAACTCTATCACATCTGCAGATTCTGTTTTGTCATGTAGGGTAAGATATTCACAGATTCTGTAGATTAAGACATAGACAGCTTTGGGAGGGGTACATTATTCTGCCTATCACAGTTGGGGAAAAGAGTGATTGTACAACTTGATGATTAATTAGATCACTCTCACCACCCTGAAGTCAGGAAGACTAGATTTGTTCAGATGGGTTCAAGGGAACACATCACAGAATCAATATTGTCAAGAATTAAAACATTGTTTGAATAGAAGGGGATATTTTAAAACATGATTTGCCTTGGTATGAAGTCTGAGATGCATCTCTTTCCATATGATCACTTTGTTTACCACTTTGTCAGGTAAAGATATTAGCTCTTCTACATGTTCCTCTACGTTTTTTCCCATGCTTCATATCCTACCTTCTATTACCCTTGCATTTTTACCTTGTTATTATTGTTAACATTTACATTCTGCCTTCCAAACTCTGGCTGTGAATTGATTCTACAAGTTGAAAAACAATATAAAGCATTACGTTATTATGCCTATGTAAAGAGTATTTGCTGATTTAATTAGTGTGCTAGAAATATAATTTTTTTTTCTCTTCGTCTAATGTCAGGAGCTCTGGATGACTCAATGGAAAGTCTTCCTAATAAAAACAACAAGTGGAACTTCTTTAGCTACAATTACAAATTTAAATCTGCTTTTTCAGTTTTCTCATTTTTAGATAATCATTTCTTTTAAAAGTTTTTCTTCTCAAAGTTTATTTCCTTTAAAAAAATAAATATTCTGGAATGTTACTAAACAATGGGCATAAAGTTTCAGTTAAGCAAGATGAATAAGCTCTAGAGATATGCTAGTCAACATTGTGCCTATAGTCAACACAATGCATTGCATACTTAAAAATTTGCTGACACTTATAGTAAGTGTTTTACCACAATAAAATAAAATTAAAATTTGTCTTTTTTTGTAATCATGTTTTTTTCAAGTTCTTTACAATGTTATCTCATTTGAATCTTCCTTTTTCCATGAAACCTCCATACAGAGCCTTCTGTCCTCTGGCTCCAGTCTTGATTAGTTGTTAATGGCATTGCTGTATAATTGCTATTCTGAAATCTTCCTTCTCTGCTCTCTTGAACTCTATATTCCTGGATCTCATCTCCTCCTCATTTTCGGAAGACACCATGACTTGCCGCAGTCCATTTTCATGTAACATCCTTTAGAAGGGATACAATGAAGTTAACTTTATGAATTGATGTATGTATAAAAACATTTTTATACCATACTCATGTTCTAAAAAGTTTAATTGGTTATATACATATATTGAATATATATGCATATGTGTATGTAACATTGAAAACACTGTATATTCTAGAATCCACTTGGATAATGCATGTCCCTTCTATTTTTGTCCCCTCTGGAAGATTTTAGGATCTTTTATTTATTTTCTAAAATTTCACAAATATGTGGTTAGGTGTGGATGAAATTTTTCAAAATTCATTGTATTTGACAATCAGGCAACACTTTTAATCAGAAAACTTTTCCTTTACCATCTGGAAAATTCTGTAACATTTTTTCTTTGATAATTTCCCTCTGTCTGCTTTTAACATATTCTTTTTTTCCTGAATATTTATTAGTGGAATGTTTGATTTCCTAGGTTGCTAACTTCTTTCTTATTTTCTATGTCTGTCTCTTTGCCTTTCATTTTCTCTCTGGAAATGTCTTTGAGTTTATCTTTAAATCTTCACATCTTTCATTTATTTAATAATTTCTAATCTATACATCCTTTTTATTCTCTAATTATCTCTTTTTTATAATGTCTTGGGTTTTGTACTTGCTTCATGACTGCCATTTTTTCTCAAATCTCTTTGAGGATGTTGGATGCTCTATTCTAAATTTCAGTCGGTGATATGTAAGGATTTTGTATCTCAATGCAAATGAATGCACTTCTGTCTCATGGAGAAGATGTTGCTATGAAAAACAAAAAAAGAAAAGAGAAAACAAACAGCTGAACTCAAGTCCATGATTAATGCCATGGCTGGTTTAGATTCTGGCTCACGCTTTTTACCTCTCTTGGAGCATTTACAAGCAGTTTGGGGACTAGCAGCCAGGCTGTGGAGCACACATTGAGTAGCATTGTACCAGTGTATATGAAATTCCTTGCTGTGCCGAAAACAAACAGCTGAACTCAAGTCCATGATTAATGCCATGGCTGGTTTAGATTCTGGCTCATGCTTTTTACCTCTCTTGGAGCATTTACAAGCAGTTTGGGGACTAGCAGCCAGGCTGTGGAGCACACATTGAGTAGCACTGTACCAGTGTATATGAAATTCCTTGCTGTGCCTTGAATCATCTGTTTCCTTCCACATTCATTTTTCTGTTTGTTTACCTACTGGTGTTACTGGCATGCATTTTCCTACTGATACTTCATAAGTAAGACTGAAGAAATCGGTAGTTATTGTGGTGTATTAATCTGTTTCTGCTGCTTACAACAAAATACACAGAACTGGGTAATTTGTAGGAAATTGAAATTTATTGCTTACAGTTTCAGAGGCTGGGAAATCCAAAGTCCATGGAATACATCTGGTGAGGATCTTCTTTGGTGATGGCTTTACAGCAATAACAGGGGACTCACACGGTAGAAAATGGTGGAGCAGAGAGAGACTGTCATGTGCTCCCTTTTTAAAGCCCTCAGAACCACATCCACAAACACCATTAAATCAACTTTATCACTTCTGTAAGGCTTCACTTTTTAATTATCATAATAGGATTTCCCACCCTCTCAACATTGTCACAGTGGGAGCCAAGTTTCTAACACCTGGAACTTTGGGGGACACAATTTAAGCTGCAATGAGTGGAGGGAACATTCAATCCACAGCCTATGGGTAACCTGTGTCATGGGGTATAATAGAATTGTTTTCACATAAGTCTCACCTCTGAGTGAGAATTTCAGCTGGGACTTTATGTGAAGTGGAGCTTACCAGGTTATCTCAGGTAAGAATTTGACTCTTATCTGAGTCCCCTGAGTTTGGGAATGAGAAGAGTTTCAGCACCCATGTTCAACACAGAAAACTTTGTTTTCAATAGACATCTCAGGCCATTTATTGATAGACCTATCTATTTTCTACCTGGAGGTAAATGTTGGCTGCCCGTAGAGCCATAGGTGCATTTGACCTTATAAAATTTTTTTATTCATTCCTTTATTTTCATCCTTGAATATCAGACCAGCTCTCTCTAGTAGGTGCTAACTCTGGGCCCAAATTTTCCCAATAACTCCACTGAGAGAAAAAACTGGTTTCACCACAGCACACTTTTGGTGAATTCCACTTTGCAGCTTTCTTGTTTCATCCCTTGGTTCATGCTTGTCTGCTTTCCTTCTTTCAGAAATTTGCTGAAATCTTTTGTTTATTTCTGACTCACCACTCAAATTCTCTTTTCTTCTTTTTTGTACTTGTGTGAATTTATTCAGGCAGGAGGAGGGTCCTGGGAAGAACCAGAGAAAATTGTGTAGTAGGTCACTGTAAAGTGGAAGTTTACTAATACGACAAGGTCAATAATGAAAGAAACCAAAAACTAAAAACAACCTTTGTAACTCTGTTTTATTATATGTAGCTATTTAATAGCTTCATTGATTAAAATATTTCCAACTCAACAAAAACATTGTATTTTTATGTATGGAAAGATAAAACTAGCTATATATAAGAATAATTTGAAGATTATTCAGTAGTGGTAATGATTGTGTAACAATCTACCTGAGCTCACTCACTTGTCCTTATGACCAGTGGCACTGATATCCTGAGTCGGCTGGAAGACCTCTCATTAGGAAAGGAGCAAAATCATTTATCAGACCATGAGAGATAGAACTATTTTCTTTGTTGTCACTGACTTCTGAGCTCACTATATCACTAGACAGCAAAAAATTAAGCATAAATGGATTTAGTAAGAACATTTATCTTTTTTCATCCTAACTACTTTCTGCATTAGAATCTATTTTCAAGCACCTATAACATAACTATAAGGATTTTGAATTAATCAGATTTGTGTCTAAATCCCTTCACCAGATACCATATATGTAATCTGGAACAAATTATTTAAAATCTCTGAGTCTCAGTTTCCTCATCTGATATGTGGGGTTTATATAAAACCTCTTTCAAGGTGCCTTTGGAGGAGTTATTTACGGTACATGTTACATAGTGTGCTTCGAAAATGTTAGTTTTAATAAAAAAATTATTTTCAGGGCCAGCCTGGTGGCGCACCAGAGAGTGCACTGCTTGGGAGTGTGGCGGCGCCCCCGCCGAGGGTTCAGATCCCATGTGGAGACCAGTTCCCACTCACTGGCTGAGCGCGGTGCGGGCGTGACACCAAGGGTTGAGACCCCATTACCGGTCAGTAAAAAAGACAAAAAGGAAAAAAAANTCAGATCCCATGTGGAGACCAGTTCCCACTCACTGGCTGAGCGCAGTGCGGGCGTGACACCAAGGGTTGAGACCCCATTACCGGTCAGTAAAAAAGACAAAAAGGAAAAAAAAATATTATTTTCAATGTTTCAAAAGTGGTAAATGAATGAAATGGAATTAAATGGGGTTATTTCCTTTGTATATCTACACTTAAGGATTTTGTTCAGATACATATATCATTCCAAGCTCTGTTTTGTTTTTACATACACACGCACACACACACACGCGCACACACACACACACACACACACCCCTTACAAATTCTGCATACAAAGTAATTTGGCTTTCAATATTGTACAATGTATTTTTTCCAAAATCTATAAAAATTCCAAAAGAATATGTAACTAGAGCCCTTTGTGAAAATTCATGGGTCAATAAATTCTTCAACTTTAATTTCTTTTCCTAGCATATTGAAATCTATCTATATTTCTGCATTTTTGGATAATTTTTGAGCTCAGTTTCATATACACATATGTACATATGTGTATATGTGCATATGTATATGTAAATATATTAATATATAAGGATACTTCAAAAAGTTCGTGGAAAGATTCTTATTATCTTTCAATTCTGTTTTTTCATGAACTTTTTGAAGTACTCTCATACTTCATATATATGTATATATGAAACTGAGCTCACAAATATTTAAAACACGGCATGACAAACATGAACTCTTGCCATCCGTTATGCCTCCCTATTTCTCCCATTTAGAGAACATAGACGTTTCCAACCTTGCAAATATCCAGCAAAGAAATTTTTGCGCATGCCTAGCCATCCTCATTTTTTCTTCTCCTAGTTTTTTCTAGAGAAGATCCACTGTCCTAGGCAGGGAAGTGTCTGAACCACATCTCTTACTACCAGGGGACTGGACATGCTGAGCGCATCTTTCTCTATGAGCAATCATTTATAATTCATTAATTAATTTCCCTTCAGGAAAACTTCTGTGGTTGTCGTCATTGATGATGGTGGTGTTTTCCCCCTTCTGTCTCCTGCACAGTTACCTCAGAATAATCTTTTCCTTCTTAGCAATTCCTTTCATTTGTGTCGTGAACACACAGAGAAACAATGACCTCCATAATGGTTCATAAGCATTCACGATACACCTGTGATAAAGAGTGGAGAGTCTCACATTGTGAAGTGAAATTAGACACAGTCACAAGCCAGTGCCATACACTGCGAGAGTCCTTGAGTGTGCCGAGGAGACCCCTTCAGAAATTCCACAACAGTCTCCAGCTACATCCTCATTCTCCTCTAATGAAACCTGCTTTTCTCAAGCACCAGCATTTCAAAAATAGTCGTTTTCAATTTTATTATTTTCCTGTGTTGTTTTATTACTGGTATAAAAACACCCATATTTTTTACAGATTTTCTCTGAAAATGTAAAACAATGTTTCAACAACATCGTGGGGGGTGTAGAAGGAGTGGGGAGGAAGTCAGAGGTTGGCATGCGGTCCTATTCACCATTATAATATCGTTGCTGGAGGAAAATGCATTCTGAGTTCCACACGAGTAACTTACAAATGAACTTTCAGAATATAACCCGTACTGACCATTCTGAATGAAGGGACTGCCTGTACACACAGTCTGAAAACCATTGAGGCTTGATTCCTTCAAGCATCACAAAGTCTGCAACTTCACATGTAAATAACTCAAAGTATTCACCAAACGAAACAATTTTTCAGCAAGTATCTGCCTACTTCTGGAAATTTATATATTTTCCTTGGCCTGGCATAAATTGTTATTCAAACTGGTCACTTAAATCAGAAGACCAAATTTATACTAATAAAAATAGTGGAAAGCAGCGTAGAGAATGTAAAAACAGCAAGAAGGACTATAACAACATATATATGTATGTATGTATGTATGTATAAAAATTTTGGTCACTTATGAAATGTCTGAAGACATTTCAAAACTAAAGAAATTAAAGCTCCTAAAAAACTAGAAATAATTTTTACAGATTGTTAATAGGACATTGTATGAGTCCTTGAAAGAAACCTGTGACAGTAACCATTAATGATATCTTGATACCTCTTGTTGGATCTACCAGGATCCAGATGTACAAAGAAAAAAAAATGTGAAAAACTAGTTTTTTAAAATTTTGCCATTAGTATAAGCACTCCTATTTGACCAACTGATTAAATTACAGTAATAATACCTATTTGAATCATTTTGGATTCATTTTTATCCAGAAAAAAAAAATGCTGGGAACTGTTATTATTTATAACTTGAGCATCATGCTGGAAAATGTCACTGGAATCTTGCTTGAATTATATTTCCTATACGAAAATGAAACGACCACACAAGTTACTCTAAATCTATAGTGTATGTCTATGTCAGCACTCATAGAGACAGAAAAAAAAAATGTTTCTTTCTCTTTCCATATGTAAAAAGCAGCAATCTTGCTGATTTTCTATTCTTATTTTATCCTGGAAGAAATGATATTCCTTTCCCCCACCCCCCAATTATGTCACTGGCCTCAAAGGTCAATGAACACATTCATGCAGAAAGACATAAATGACTACAGGGAACCGGCTCTTTCTTACCGTAATAATGGCTTGCATATTTTGGCCAGGAGAAATTTGCACAAGGACATATTCTTCTACAGGTAATAGTAAGCAAATTCCTTAGGTTCAAAGGGGAATTAAGTGAAAATACTGTCTAACAGAACAATGCTGTCTAGCAAGACTTATTGGTAGTGCTGTTTGTGTTTGGTGCCAGACCTATACAATTGCTCTGCCACCTATGTGCCCCTCAGATACTGCCATTGGAAGATTAGTTTCCTTTGCTTCAGGTATGAAGCCTGCAGAGGCTGATATATACAGTGTAGAAAGATGTCAGTGGATGTGGGAGAGATAAATGTCAATTTGATCGTGACAGAATAGGACATTAATGAATAGCTCTATTTGTCACTTTGAAGCATGTTGATATTGTAGAAGGAGTTGAGAAAGTAAAAAAACTTTGGTTTTGCCTCATGGAATGTGGTTCCTTATAAAATGTGCTTGCATTAAGATAATGCTGCCATTCTAAATCTGTCTAATTAAGAATGAACGGTAAGGCCCAAGTGCAGTTTCATTTTTAAAATGTTTTCTGTACAGTTTAATTTCAAGTTTCATATGCTATTTGGATATTTTGGGAGGCTAGATCTCCAGTCCCCTTGCTTTTAGGCAGGTAGGGAAATAAGTTATACAATGTCACACATGAGAAAAATTAAGAGCATGAAAATTAATATCAGAACTCCAGGTTTGGGTCCAGTCTCACTGTCCATGTTTTATGTGCTCTTAGGAAGTCACATTAACTCTCTGATCTCCAAATTCTCCATCTGCCAAGTGTAGGTAATAATAGATCCTTATTTACCTCACTGGGTAAAGATAAAATGAGAAGATTTATATGTAAGCTATTTGTACACTTTTAGTACTAATAGCATTAACTGACTTAAGATTTTCCAAATTGATTACAAAATAGCTCAAAATAGTTTCTCAGAATTTTTATGTGCAGTGATGTCCTGGTACAGTAAGTGACTCAAGTTTTTTTTTTTTTTTTTTTTTTGGCAAATAAATTCTATGAAGAAAATGTGACCTAAACCTTAAACTCTAATTCCCTTCAAATCCTACTTTGAAAATAATGGTAACATAGACATAATGATCCGGGTATTTCAAATTATAAGAACGAAAAGAAAAAGAAAAATCAGTTTACAAATACAGATGTGAGCTACCTCTCCTCTCCTACTCTAGGACTGTAATTATTTATTTTACAATTAGATTTTCATTTGCAGAAATTCGTTGCTCTTTACTGGTATTTTATTTAGTGAAAGTTAGTTAAATGAAAAAGAATGGAACATAATGCTCACCTCCTCTCATGGAATAAATTTCATCTCAAACTGTTGAAAGAAAGATAATGAACTTGCTTTGTCCAAGTCCCTAAAAAGACTGTGATCATTAAGAAAACAGGTGCCTTCCTTCAAATATATTTATCCTTTAAGCTAGCAAAGGCAATATATTTAGGACTAACAGGAATGGTGATTAATTTCATAGTCAGAGAGAGAAATATAAATAATTTTCTAAATTGGTTCAGCGTATCTGCATTTGTACAGGACATTTCTAAATTCCAGAGGCATCACACAGAGAAATTTCCTAACAAGGATCCAGCAAGAGAGGGACTCTAACTTGAAAAACAGAGGAAATTAGAGATGGAGACAAGCCTGAAATTAGTATTATTTAAAGGGTTGGCACTGGCACGTACAACGTGAATAAAAGTAATTAGTTCAACATTGTATCTTGTGACCATTTTCTTTTCCTTTTTAGATATAATCAAGCCCCTTTCCTTCACTGTCCTAAATCATCACAGGCTTCATTAGTACCTCAAAGCACAAACTGCTGGAAGTATCTTTTCTACTCAGGCTGCAGACTCCCTGCATATTTAAGCCCTTGGGGGCTCGAAAAGAGCTCACTCTTGTTTTATTTATTCATATTCGGAGTCCTACGTGATTCTGATTACACTGCAAATGGCTTGAAGTGCCAAGGATAAATACAAGGGTTAAAAAACTCAGTTGTCATTGGAGGTGGACCACAGAAAGACTGAGCTTAAAGGTTTCTTTGTCAGCCTATCACTTATGCTTCTTTACTCTGTGTGCGAATTCTGTCTACATTATAAGAGCACATAGGTGAACCCTTTCCCTCTCTCTGTTTTGTCTTAGTTTGTGTCATTTTCTTGATGTGGAAAATGTCTGTGTCCTGAAGAAATGCTTTCACCCGCGAGTGAGGTAAACACTTTGTACACTGTTTTGCCAAAAGAGGGCAATGTTGCTGTTCAGAATTTCCTCATTCTGTTCCCTGGGACCTGGTCTCTAGACGGGTAAATAATCGCCGCTGTCTCTTCCCTTTCACCGTATACAAGTTTCCACATGTCTATGCTCTCCGTAGTTAATCAGGACTTTGTAACTATCTGTCCTACCTATTAACTGCATCCACTCCCAAATTGTTTAAAGGTTAACACATTTCACTCCATGCATGACTGGCACACACGAGCAAAGTGCTGTCTTTGAAATTCTAAACTCTTTTGCATTTGTCAGTGATAGGAGAGAGCAAAAATAACCTGCTTTAGGAAATGTTGAAAGGTATTTTTACTATGTCCCTATTTACAAATATTCAATACTGTATTATCTAATTATGGTCTTCATAGGGAACCAAACTGAAAATAAAAGGGAGAGAAAAAAAATGTGTTTAATTTCAGGATATTTACTTCAAAATTATCCATCATCTTACTAGTTAAAACATGATTCAAAACTAACACCAGGATGTTGATAATAATCTTGATAACTGGCACACTCAATTTCTTTTGTGGGGAGTGGGAGAGTGAACGTTGTATGATATGATTTTAAATTATTTAACCCACTGTGAATTCAGGCCTTTATGTAAGAATAGCTGTCTTTAAGAGATGTGAAATTAGTGACCTTCCTTTTCTTCAATAAGATGTTATATTTTTCTTCCCTTTAGCAGCTTATTATACTTTAATAGATTATTTCCACCTATTTTTCATTCATTTAAAGAACTGCAATCCACTTGTTTTCTAGAAAGCACAGTTTAGATTTTCAATGGAAGATTTGTTTGAGTAGCAGAATTCCTGGAATTTTTTTGTCAAAGAAGAAACGCTCCCAGTCTGTAGAGTGCTTTTGCTCTCGGAAGCAACTGGCAATGTAGCTGGGCTACTGTAGGAGTGCTACTGGAGCAAACTGCTGCTCTTGCATTTAGCAAACCTACTAGATCAATTTTCTTACAAATATGTTTGTATGTGTGTGTGTATATGTATGTGTATATACATATGTGTGCACGTACCTGCAAATACCTACACCCCTATTTTTATCTTTGGTGTTTTTAGTACAGACTCATATTTAAGATTCATGAAAGGGAAATAATTTTAGACTTTTTTTTTTTAAACCTAAGTGTTGCTGATATTTCCTGGGAACTACCGCTAGGTGTTTTATCAGAATCAAGAGTCTGAAAATACAAAAATTAGTCACTAAAATTAAAAATATATTGAGAGAAAAAATAATTGGGTGTGGACTGGCAGATTCTTGTAGTAAAGGATGCTCTTAAATGGGCCTCTTGGTTTTTTTCAGTCTCTGAAGTGCCTCATGTTCCCATATTTAAATGGGCTTGAAAGATTTAAGTAGAATCTACTATCCCAGGGACATCAATAAAACCCATAGAAAGCTATGTCTGCTGTCGGTGATTCCAGGAAATCCTTATTTAACATTGACTTAGTTTACTGTGGCTCGGCTTTTTCATTTCTTCAGAGTTAAAGCCCGCCATCTCATTTCTGCTTCCTTCTCCTACAGCTGTCAGTATATGTACATGAGAAAGTCTATGTTATTAAAAGAATAATAACCATATTGCAGGTTTCTGAACCCAAGATTGTATTTTCTTTCTCAAATATTCATTAAAAAATATAGATTGTATTTTATTGAAAGTGCTCTTTAATGAATAGTATTCCTGTTTGCGTACAAGAAGGAGCTTCCAGTGCAATTCTCTGACAGTAATTGTGATCTGAATTGAGAAGATACAGTAACAGAGTGCAGTTAATGGCCACCCTGTGGATTGAGTGCTCCACTTTTGTCATATCTGGCTACTTTTTAAAATGCAGAAATTAGGCCAGTAAAGAGTTAATTATGTTCTTGTATCAGGAAACCCTCAATGAACAGTCAGAGAGAGAAATTCTTTGTCTTCAATGCAAAACAGAAATTTCAAAGGCTCTGGCAGATGATAGTCTATAAATAGTAACTGAGCATCTAGTTGTGTGTGTGTGTGTGTGTGTGTGTGTGTGTGCGTGCGTGTATGTGCCTGTGTGTGGTGCGAACAACGGAAATGTGAGAACAAGGGAAAACCTTCCAGTAAGTCAGCCCACGATGTTAAGGAGCACTAAATGTGTCAGTGGTATCTTTTACTTTCCATAGGACTGAAATAAATAAACAGGACAAAAAAATCTTTCCAGTCAAACTTCATCTTTTTACTCCTTTATTTTGATCTCATCTCTTATCACCTGATAATTATTAGCATACAAGAAAGCACATCTAACTTAAGAGTCAGGTTCTTTGTTTGCATATAGTCTGCTCCAAGAAACCCAGGCAATATAGGCATGTTAATAAATGAGTTAAAATGAAAGATATCAGGTTTGGACAGACCAGATAGAAGATGTTGGTATTCTGTAAAATTTGGAGAAATAAGAAGCTGTATAATCGAATCATTAAATTTTCTGATTTGTTAGAACTTGAGGAGTAATAAAATATATCTGTTTTTGAATATGCACCCACACTCTCACACACTCACAATGATCTGGATAATATCCTTACCATAAAGAATTTGCTCTGAAAAGCAAAAAGTTAACATAAGCAAGAATAGATATTTCTTAAACATATTCAAGCTTTTGTGAAAAGTAAGATAATATGTTATTTTCAAAAGTCTTCTTGGAAAGGGAAAAAAACCCTTTAAAGGTGGAGCATTGAATAAAATTCCTCAATTAATATTTATGCTTTGACGCTGAAGATGAGTTCATTGGCATTAATCAATTAATCAATAATTAATCAATTGGTATTACTACATTACCACCTCCACATAATCTAAAAATGCACTGGCATATACTTATATATCACTGGTTCCTGATAACAGTTCACATCTTATTTAGTGACCAGGTATTATCACTTCCTGTGATGAATGCTGGTTTTTGCAAAACCATAGTGCTCAGTAACGTATTTTGAAAAATCAGAAACTAGGATTGTATCAAGAACACTGCCATTATAACAATGTAAAAAATTCAGTCAAAAAAAAACACAACCATTTTTTAATACTTGTCCAAATAATTTTTTGACTAATTTTTGCCCTTAACTGATTTTATTTTCTTTTTGGAATTAACTGGTATGGTTGTACAGTCAGAGTCTAAGTTTTCATGCTCAGTTCAGGAGCTGATCTCACCAGTGACATACTTGTCTTCTACAGGCAGCAGAGATAACCCTAATATTCATGTTTAAACTGACAAGTTAGAAGAACATGGGCAATTTTTATTGGGATTAAAAGCTTTTTTGTCTAATGTTTTAAATCTTTTTCAATTGTTTTTTTTTCTTTCTAACTCTGCTCATTTTTATTTTCAACAAATGAGTTTAGTATGTAAACCAAGTCATGTTTTTAAAATCACTTAGCACTATTTAGTCAGTGTAGAACAAATTAGATTGTATTCTCATACATCATATGCATGATGTCCAGCTAAATTTTGATCCCCTGATCCACAAGATTGAGAGTGAAGATGAAAGAATATTACATTATAACGTTCATGTCAGTTGTGCTGAAAACTGGACAGTTTTACTTGGATCTTTCACTGAATCAAGTGTGTAGGGGTCAAGGGAAAACTTCACCCCTAAAGGTTCATTGATAAAAATCACTGACAAATTTAAAGCAATATGAAGAAAAGGCATAACAATTGTTATTATTTAATGTACTGGGAAGGGGCAGAGCATGGGAGAATCACAACAGAGTAATATCCCCATCTTCCTTTGGGGTACAGAGCTTATATATCCATCTCCACAGGGAAAGGGGAAATGGGAGTGTAGGAGTAAATGATTCTTCGGGGTATGCAACAGGCCTGGAGAACATACAATGGCATGGGACAAAGTCTATTTGGCCCACAGAGCAGACAATGACTGGTAAATGATTCTCTTCAAAATACTGAATGGGACCAAAATGTAAGACAATGGTCTGTAGCAAAAGTCAGTCTAGGTGTGTTGACAGACTCCAGTCTTCATTCCTGTGATATGAGTTAAATTAATGGAAACTCAGGAAAGAGACCAGAGATAATTGTTCTTTGGTGGTTTGGACTTTAGGCAGATAAAGGAACTGCTTCATCCTGTGCTTCAGAGAATGGAGAGACAGAGGGGAGGGGAAAGTCAGAAAGACCTTGAGGCTGCTTCTTTATTCCAGCATTGCAAAGCACATATTTTAGGGTAACAGCTTTCTGTGTCCTAACAAGTGTGACACATGAGAATTTCTTGTATTGGAAATGAAAAGGCATATGAAAAGCCTCACATAGTTAATCCTATCAATTTGCCATTGGTGGTCAAATGAGTGCTTCCCAAATTCAGAACGGCACATAGAACCAAAGTAGATTTCAGTATTACTGACACTTTTCGAGAGAGTACTGATTACAATGAAAGTGTTAAATGAGATGTGAACTCTTGAAAAATGTAATTGTGGTAGATTTCAAATACTTTGGAGTAGTGGCTATCAATGCCGACATATCCTTCTTTGATCATGGCATAGATGTTTACATATTCTAGAGTTCATTTGAGACAACAGTAGTTGTAGGATTGAAACATGGGCATTTATATTCTTTGGTATATTAGCTAGTGGAGGTAAAATGATTATGAAGAAAAGGGAATATTTCATGTTTAAAACCAATATAACTTGTAACTTTCGAGAATGAAGAATAAGCCACAACCTAAGCTGTACTCTTCTTAGTAAGATTTAAAAAATTTCAAAAAGATGATGCAATCCAAAGAAAGAAATGTATGTATATAAATGTATATACATACATACGATTTTATTTTGTTGAAGTTTGGTTTCATAGTATTATTAGTACTTGTATATGAAGCTACCTTAAAGTTATATGTACATACTTTATAATAACTTCCTCAGTGACAAGCAGCATGCTTCAAAGCCGCATAACTTAAAGAGATAATTGTTTCTAGAAACCAGAGAGTTTTTTGTAGCATTTATCTAATTATCCCCCAACTTTTCTGTCAGTATTTCAAGATAATAATCTAGCATTACTCTCATTCAGCCAGTTGAGTTCTTACCCCACCCAATCCCTGGTAAATAGCTGTCAGTGACATCAGTCCATAGTTTGTTCTTGTTATTTTATTTTATCATTTTTATTTATAAATGAATAGTAATATAAATGTTGGAATGACCGTATTAATTTTGAATGCTGGGAATTTTATGTACACATTTCTGAAAGTAGAGCAAATATTGACTATCAACAGAACATATCTCTGCAGGATAACAAAATATGCCAGCTGTCCATAAATACATAAGTAAATAAATAAATACAAATAAAATCTCTTGGCCAATTATAAATCAGTACTCCTGTTATTCTCCGCTATAAATTCTGTTGTGAATGTGAACTGAAAGTCCTTCTGCTCAAAACATTTGCATTACAAGCAATAATAACATGTTAGCAGCCAGAGTTGCTGATGGCATTTTCCTAAAGATACCTTCCTTGGACATCAACTCCACATTGTCTTACTTTCATATTCACAGTTACCTAGAAATTCACTTTTCAAGATTCTGAACACATACCCCAAAGAAATATCTGGGCATTTGGACATTAAAAATCATTGCTAAAAAACAGAATGACACTTAAACATAAGCGTTCCCAGAATATGACTATACCAATATCTGCTATTACAGAATTATATGAAGAAATTATAACAAAAAGTCTATAAACTTGTGATTATCTTTATTGTCAGCCACATATTAATGAGCATAATAGCACGGTTCCCATTTGCTGTACCTATTAGTTAGTATGATAGTTTCCCAGCCCTACTTGGAGTTCAGTTTGGAAGAATTTATAAGCTTTAATTAAGCTATTATTTAAGAATGAATACAATATTTAAAAAATTTTAGTAGAAGAGAAAATCTTCAAGAAATCTGAGTACATAATTGAAGGTAAGAGCTTCTATGTCCTAACCTTATCCTGCTGCTGCCTTGGTGTGTGATTTCAGGTGCTCTCTCAACTTTTCTGTGCCTCTATATCCATAAACAAAATTTAATTTGTGCTTGTGTGCAGAACATTACATCTCTGGATAAAAGGTGCATGCAACACTGTATATATCATCTCAGCTAAGTACCAATATGCATTGCCAATGATATAAAAATAACAATAAAAACCACAGCACTACTCCAGATGGACTAGAGATCAATTCCTAAAATGCTATCTGGATAATGTTTAACCTGAAATACAAGGCTTAAATAAAATAATTTAATTCCCTTCAGTGTGCTGAATAACAGTGATTATTAGCCATCCTGAGTAAGAATTATTTATACAATGCTTCTACTTTCCAAAATCTCTTCATTTATATCATCTCAACTTTATCACATATATCAGTATCACATACATTTTCCCTTAAAACTTATCCATCTGGGCAGCCTAAATCATCTGCATTGTTTCCTCAGCTTCCGAAACTGATTCCAGAAACCACAAGTGAAAATCCATCTCAGAACAGTCTCAATTCATATATACATTTACAGTGGAGATTTATTCCTGAAGAAATCTATTTTCCTAACAGTTAGGCAAGAAGAAAACCAAGTCTGAAGGCAGCCACCCACAAGGGTGAGGACTACCCAAAGTGTTTAGTTGGCCCTGGGCAGCAGGACAGGGAAAAACTCTGTCCTTAGGGAAAATCAGCTACAAGGTTATAAGCTGACAACTTTCGCAACAGATTAAACATGCTTGTTTGCAGCTCGTCAGCATGCATCAGCTGCCCCTTGCATTTCTTACCATAGCAATAGATCAGAAGTTCCATACATCACCTGTGGCACCTGGGACTTACTCTTCTCAGTCTCTATTGGTCTCTGTTATCAGAGCCTGGTGGGGCAACCAGAGAACCTCTTGGAAAT
Source organism: Galeopterus variegatus (assembly GCF_000696425.1). Classification (NCBI taxonomy): domain Eukaryota; kingdom Metazoa; phylum Chordata; class Mammalia; order Dermoptera; family Cynocephalidae; genus Galeopterus; species Galeopterus variegatus. The sequence continues at coordinate 670,927 of NW_007726443.1, read as the reverse complement.
AAATGCTTACACAGTACACTCAGTAGGTCCAGGTATCACGCGCTGTGTGGTAGTGTTGCTTGTTTCTTTAAATTTTTACATTAAGGGAAATCTGCTGACCTCTTACACTCTAGAGCAGCTCCTGGGGAATGCTTAGTTGTCTCAAAAGAATATGTTATCTAGGATGCACAAAAATAGCCCAATTCCTTCCCTTTTCTTCTTTCACTCAACCTGTTTTCCTTCCTGTTTTTTTTTAATAATACTTTATATATTATTTTATAATAATATTACCTACATTATAAAGTTGCCGTGAGGATTAATTCGTTGATACACATAAATCACTTAGAACAGTGGCTGGCATGGAGTAAGTGCTTAAAAATATTAGGTAGTATTATTTTAAAATCTGTATTCATTTCTTAGGGCTAATATATAACAAAGTATCACAAACAAGGTAGCCTAGAACCGAAATTTTGTCTCTCACAGTTCTGGAAGCTAGAAGTCTGAAGTCAAGGTGTTGGCAGGGCCATGCTCCCACCTAAGCCTCCAGCGGAGAATTCATTTCTGCCTCTTCCTCACTCATGGTGGTTTGCAGAAATCCTGGGTGTTTCTTTGCTTGTAGATACGTCACTCCAATCCTCTGTCTTCACATGTTGTTCTCCCTGTGTCTGTCCCCTCACATGGCCATCTTCTTCTTCTAAGGACAACAATTATATTGGATTAGGGATCCACCCTATTCCAGTATGACCACAATTTAACCTTATTTACATCTGCAATGACCCTATTTCCAAATGAGGTCAGATTCTGAGGTACTGGGGGTTAAGACATCAACAAATCTTTCTCGGGGGAACACAATTCAACCCATAACTATATCCCTTGTGCAAACTAACATTACTACCTGCAAATGCCCACAAGCCAAACTTGTCTTTTTCACATGCCCAGCCTGCTCCTTGCCAGCCACTCCCATCTCAGAGGATGGCGTCACCCTCCACTTTATTGCCCATGTCAGAAACCAGTCTCCTTCCTTTAGACTTCCGTCCTTTATACTTCCCTCCTCCTATCAATCATCAAGTTCATTGGGACTTTCTCATTCATTTCTCTTCATTAGATCTCAAATCTGCATGTCCACTGAGACCACCTTTCTCCTGACCCACACAGGCTTCCTAACTGATTGTCTAGCTGTGCCCTTCTCAAATAATCTTCAGGATGCAGTCAGTGATCACTCTAAAGACCAAGAAAGATAAGGTCAAGTGCCTGCTTACAATATATATTAGCTTTCAATGGCCCTAAGATCGGGTTCCAAATGCACATCCATTTCATCACCTGGGATCTGCCCATCATGCTAGCTCTCTCTCCATCTGTCTCCCCACTGCGTGCCTCCAAACTCTCAGTCATGCTTTGCTACTCAGAGTTCCTTTACCATGTGCTGCTTTCTCTCTCTTCCTGGCCTTTGCATCGCTCCTTGCTCTTTGTGTTCCATACATTTTGCTATTCTCTTTTTCTCTGACCAACTCCTTACACCTTTAGAGATAAGCTCAGATGTAAAATTCACACCCAAGTCTTCCTTAACGACCATCCCTTAACGCCCATCAAGGCTGAATTAGATGCTACTCTTCTGGGCCCCATAGCACTCCTCAGCTTTCACCTAAAATAATACTTTTCACATTATATTGTGTTTTCCCATTTACTTGTCTGCTTCCCACCAGACTATAATCTGGAGAACAGGGCCCGAGTAGTGTACCTTATTGTATCATTACACCCCAAGATTAGTACATTCAACAAATAACGCCTACTCTGTGCCAATAACCACATTACAAAGTGGGAATACAAACGATGAACAAGAAAGACTTTTTCCTTGTACTAAAAAACTTTGTATACTGTGAGTAAAATATTAAACTAAATAAGCAATTAAAATGCAGCTCAATAAGTGCCTTAATAAGGGTAATACTGGTTTCTATGGTCTCAGAAAGTCAGGCTTGAGTACATGGAGGAGAGCTGAAAAATGAACTGAATTGTTCAGACAAAAGGTATCAGGTAAGGAGACCCATGCAAGAGGAACAGCATGTGTGGTCACCCCCCTGAGAAGTGTAAAGAGGCAGGTAGCAGGTGAAATGGTTTTAAAGGCATTTAAATAAATGTTAAAATGCTTTTAATTTTAAGAAAAATTAGAAAATATCGAATGGTATTCAATATTAGAATGACTCATGGATCTGTATTTTAGAAATGTCACTGAAGCAATTATATAGAAAACTGACTGAATTGGGACAAAGTTGCAGCTGGGATGCCAGTTACTGTCCAGGCAGGAGGAAATGGAGGCCTGGGTGAGGGCATTCACAACTCAAGAGGGGAGAAGTTCAGCAGCCTGGATGAATAAATAAGTAGACAAAAAGAATTTGGTGATTGTGGTAGGAAGAACTCAAGAATGACTATGAGATTTCTGCACTGAATGCATTTTGGTGACATTCACTGAAATAAAGAATTTTATACAAAGTATAGATTTGGGACATGGGGAGAAATGTTGATACAATTCTGAATATGAGGTAGCTACCTATGCAATATCCCGGAGGATGTGTGCAGAAGGCATCTGGCATACAGGCCTATTGATCAAGGATGGGACATGGGGAGAAATGTTGATACAATTCTGAATATGAGGTAGCTACCTATGCAATATCCTGGAGGATGTGTGCAGAAGGCATCTGGCTTACAGGCCTATTGATCAAGGGAAAAAAAAATCTTGACTGAAGATATTGATGTGTCTTCTTGTTCATTCTACTGTACAGGTTCTGATCACCAGGTGCGTATTAAAATCACCTAGGGATCTTATTTATTTATTTGTTTTAAAAACCTGTGCCTGGCTCTCATTCCCAAAGATTCTGCTTTAATTGGTTCCAGGCATTAGTATTTTTTAAAAGCTCCCCAGAAAATTCTAAAATGAATCTTGGGTTTAAAATTACTACTGTAGAGTGGAAAAAGGAAAAGGAAAAACAAAAAAATCAAATATTCTTAGTACGGGAGAAAAGGTCCTGGACAAGTTGATGCAATTGTTCTGTGATGATTACTTTTATGTGTCAACTTCACTGGGCTAAGGGATGACCAGAGAGCTGGTAAAATGTTATTTCTGGGTGTGTCTATGAGGGTATTTCCAGAAGAGATTGGCATTTGAATTGGTTGACTGAGTAGAGAAGATCACCCTCACCAATGTGGGTGTGCCTCATCCAATCCACTGAGGGCCTGAATAAAACAGAAGGCAAACGAAGGGTGAATTTTCTTTCTGATCTACTTGGGACATCCATCTTTTCCTGCCCTCAGACATTGGTGCTCCTGCTTCTCAAATATTCTGACTCAGACCAGGACTTACCATCATCTCCCCTATTCTCAGACCTTCTGACTTGTACTGAATCACATCACTGGCTTTCTTGGTTCTCTAGCTTTTGCAGTCATGGGACTTCTCAACTTCCATAACTATGTGAGCCAATTCCTATAATAGTAAATTTCCATATATGTCATCCTATCGATTCTGCTTCTCCACAGAACCCTAATACATGTTCTTTTTCAGCCTCTTCTTTTGCCACACCATACGTCCTGTATATCCTATACGCCAGCAACTCTGATCTCCTTCTTTTCCAAATAATCCAGGAGCAACATACTTCCATGCCTTTCCTTGTGTTCTTTTCCTTCCTGCAATCCTTTTCCTGGACACTGCTGCTGAATTCCTAGTCACCCTTCAAGGTCCAAATCATATGTCACCTCCTTTCTGAAGCTTTTCCCAACCCCCATCTGGATGCAGAATTCATCTCCTACATTTATCACATCATATCATAATTATCTGATTGCATTTTAACTGGATCGTTAGAAAGACAGTATTGTACATTCTCAGAAATGTCAATGAAAGAAGGAAAAATGAAGAGCATAATTACAAGGCCGTTTTCCTCACTTAAAAAAAAAAGGCAACTTACATTTGCATAGCATTTTCAGATGTTTTATTTAATCCCACAGCAACCTTGTGGATTGGGCAGGGAATGTATTATTTCTCCCATCAATACTAGTGATTTTAATACTAATGATTTTAAGAGTTCTTACCACAAATAAGTAAGTATGTGAGGTAAGGCATATGTTAATCAGCTTGATTTAGCCATTCCACAATGTATACATATAAGGGTATTTCAGAAAAAGTTTGTGGAACAACAGAATTAAAAGATAATACAAATCTTTCCATGAAGTTTTTGATGTATCCTCGTATTTTAAAACATCATGTTAATTAAAAATAATAACGATAAAAATAAATAGGTAAATAAATAGAGAAAACTCCCTAAAAAATATCAGTCTCCAATTCAGTTTTCTAAAATATCCTTTAAAATTTTTTTAAAAATGTTTTATTGTGTATATTTAATGTATCCAACATGATGTTATGAGATACATAGATAGATAGATAGTAAAAAAGTGACTATAGTGAAGCAAATAACATATCCATTATCTCACATACTTACCCATTTTTTTGTTTTTGTGTCAAGAGCAGGTAAAATCTACTCATTTATCACAAGTCCCCAATACAATACAATTATATTACCTAAATCCCTCATGTTATACATTAGGTCTCTAGACATGTTCATCCAACATAACTGCTATTTTGTATCCTCTGACCTACATCTTCCCATTTTCTCTCCACCCCTCACCACTGTTTTGTTCTCTGTCTCTGTGTATACTTAATTTTTTGTTTTGTTTTGTTTTGTTTTAGAGACCATGTATGAGATCATGCAATATTTCTCTTTCTGTGTCTGGCTTAATTTACTTAGCATAATGTCCTTAAGTTTCATCCATGTTACAGCAAATGTAAAGATCTCTTCATTTAGGGCTGAATAATATTCCATTTTATATATTACACTACAGTTTCTTTATCCATTTGTCCATTGATGGACACTGAGGTTATTTCCACATCTTGGCCATTGTGAATAATACTGCAATGAACATGGGAGTGCAAGATGGTGATTTTATTTCCTTTAGGTATATGTCCAGAAAGGGAATTTCTGGGTCATATGGCAGTTCTATTTTTAATTTCTTTAGAAACCTCCATACGGTTTCCCATACGGTCCACACCAATCTACTTTCCCATCAGCAGTGTACAAGAGTTCCCTCTTCTCCACATCCTTGCCAACATTATTAAAATAATATTAAAATGATATTAAAATATTTTTGAAAAATGCTTCTTAAGTAGGTTTGCTAATTTTATTTTACCACTTATTACAATACAAAATCTAGGTACTTGCCAGGGAAGTGCATTTTAAATATAGTTGATAAAGGACTTTTTAAGGTGAAAAAGATTTGTTTAGACCCTATGTTGGGTCTTTTGTGCTTGTGCTGACTGGTGTACTCTCAGCCGTGACTTGCCCCATTCTTTTAAGGGACAGCCATCCTGAATTGAAAATAACAAGAAGCATCCTTGCCCTTTGGCTTGGGGACAAGAGCAGATAATGAGAGGGATGGGAGAGAGTGAGGTAGTGCAGAGCTGCCACTGGTGACTGCTTCCCTCAACTGAAGGCCATTGGTCCCTTCAAGGCAGTGCTCAGCCCACAGCCCTCCACATAACTGCATTTGCTCCTTGCCTCTTCAGGCCTTGGGTGCTATTTAAAGTGTTGTTACTAGTTACTAGCTTTTACTAGTAAAATATGCAAGTTACTTCACTGGGGCACTATATTATCTCTTGTGGTTCCAGGAGTCCTAGACACACCTTTCTAAATAGTCCCTTAATTAAACTCTCTTTAAACTGTCTTAATTTGAGTGTGCCATTTGCTACCTGCTGGGACCCTGACTGATAAACCACCAAATTTATACTGATTTAAATCAGCAGATTTTCAGGTAGAAAGCATGACCGTTCATTTCAAAAGGATGTGTGATTTTAATATAACATGCACATTTACTAATCTTTAATTTTCTAAATTATGATGGTTCAGTAAAAAGTGGCATTTAGGAGTCATTGGATAGTTTTATGGAATAAATTTTTAGAAGATTAATAAAATTCTCTGACATAATTTTTCTATCTGTACTTATTAAACCCTAGCCTTGGTTTCAGTGGGAATAAGCCTTCAGATACATTATCTTCTCTTATAACATAAGTTGTATAATATTTGAGAAGGTTTTGTCTTTTAACTGCTGGATCCTTCCTAACAATTTTCAAAAGATTAAATAAAGGATATCAACTGATACTAAAATAATTTTATTGCTATTTCACAACAATTTTCTTTTATCTTAGATATGTTATTCTATTCCCAGGAAATATTTACATCATACTGGAAAAAAGTCATTCATTCTTTCACTGATTCATTTATTCTTCAAAAAATGTTTTATTGAACCAGGTACCATGCTATGAATAAGAAAATACAGCTGTCAACTAAAGTAGACATATTCCCTGACCTCTTAGATCATAGGTTATAGCATAAAGGTTATATATTATGATGAATTCTTAAGGGCCATCAAAACAATTTCTTGACATAGAAATGTTATATATTATTTATGTGCTGTAAATGAGGGCTTATCAAAAGGACAATCAAAAGCCAATCAAAGGGTAAGGAATGACCTCACGAGTAGTTTCTTCAACCTATAGTAACCCCTTTTATATTAGATAGTAGTTGGCTCTAGCTCTATGATCATAAACAAGATAGTCAACATCTTAACCCTATTTTCCCCCTCTGTAAAATGGGGATACTAGTATATCTTCCTCTAGGATGTTTGGAGTACTGTGTGAATTAATGCATATGTAATACTTAGCCTACAGACTAAGTATAAAATAAACATTACCAATTATTATTAAACAAATTAAGAAAAGACTTTAAATATAACCCTAAGTAATATCTGAAAGAAATCCACAGAGTAAACAAATGTATATATCAGGAAGATCAATTCTAATGTAATTCGGATTTGTTTAATAACAAAAAGAGAAAACATAAAAAGTAGTACATATATAACCTTTTATATCTCTGCATATAAAATAAACATTGTAAGTGCACTTTTTTAAAAGAATTGTGGCAATAAAGATTGATAATATAGGCAATATTTACTTATGGGCAATAGAAACCATCTCAACCAACCGCCCCTTGATCAGCTCACTATTGCTCTCTATCCTCTCTGTGAAAACTAGTGACTTTACCAACAACATGCTGAACACTTGTGCTAATAGGTTACCAGCTGGGATGAACCCAGCAGTTAAGTTGAATGCCGATGAAGAATAAGTTATGTTTGTTCCCAAACGTGTTTATTTCCAGCACATACTGCAATAATTATATAATTTCATATGGTAAGCTAATGAAAAGAGTACAGAAAGAGTTGTTTCTGTAAAAACATCCTGAAAATGTAGGAAAGGCAATTGGAGCTGTTTAAAAAATATGCTGTCAGTTTATATGTGAGTGGGAAAAAAATAGTTAGAAAAATCATAAAAATCTTGAAGAATTCTCCATGCATGTTGATTTACAAATTTTCACTTCAGCTTCAAGAAATCAACCATACTATTTATTTGATCCATATTACATACTACTTTATATAATCATGCAATTTGTCTATCAGATCTATTTACTTCTTTTCCTGGGCACACAGCTGGTCTATATTTTCCAGCCTCCTTTTCACCTTGGTGTAGTCATGAGACTAGATCTTGCCAAGGCTTTTAAGAGGAAGGATGCCTACCCAAGCTCTTCTGTGGCCTGAATGTCCCCCAAACTCAATGAAACTTAATCCCCACTGTGGCAAAGGTAAGAGAGTGGGAAATCCTATTACAGTAGTCGAAATGATGGGCCTTTGGGAAGGGATTGGATTGTGAGGACTGTGCCCTGGTGAATGGATTG
>NW_007726443.1:655033-662426 GCF_000696425.1 Galeopterus variegatus | reverse complement strand
ATAAGGCCCTCACCAGATGTGTTCCCGGGACTTTGGACTTCCCAGCCTCCCTAACTTTCAGATAAATATTGTTTCTTTACAAATTACCCAGTTTCAGGTATTCTGTTATAAGTAATGGAAATGGACTAATACAAGCTCCATCACCTATCAGCTAGATACAGGTGACAGTGAGACCTTAGGAAACAGTGGAGTCACACGATGAAAGGAGCTGGAATCACTACATGAAGGAAAACCATCAGCTAACCAGACATGTATTTATTTGTCTTATTCATTTATTAAACAAATCCTTATTAAGAACACACCATGTGTCAACATTTTGCAAAGTGTCAAGAATATATTAGTAAGCAAAATAAGTCCTTACACTCAGCAAGTGAGCTATACAGTCTTCCACAGGCCAAATTGCCAGAAACTTCCATTCCCTTCAAAGTGTCTCTGAGTTATTTTTAAAACATTGCTTTCCAAACATCTGTGGCCATATCTATCAGTCATAAATGCATCAAAATCATGACCCAGTATACCTTTGTGAAAACTGCAATATCAATACTGTACTTAGCTTTAATAAGTATCTTGTGCACACCAGTATTTTCTATTCTGGTCTAGTTCATTCTAACTTACTCATATTTTATTTTGGGGATGGTTGTGTTACCCAGGAAACTGATTTCACTCCCCACTAATGAACAGCAGCTTACAGTTTGAAACGAACTGCCCAGGAGGTCCCTCTGTCGTGGGCATAGGCTCTGCTCTCCCCTCATCGCCCCACATTGCTTTCCTTGCTGCAGAGGCCCTTCCCTGCCGAGGTTCCCTCTCTGTTATGTGCAGATTTCTGCTCCAGGCAATTGTCTTAATAATCCCACTCCAGTCTTGAAAAGGATACAGTTTCCCCTTAGCTACTGTTTCAAAACAGGGACAAGAATTTCGTCATGTTGCCTAGCACAAAACACACCAGAGTCTCACTTTTGACAAAATTTTACTGAAAGCTTGAGGATAAAGTAAGAACTCACAACTATTAAAAGTAGCAACTCTACTGAAATACTTAGGATGAAATAGCATTATGTCTGGGTTACTTATATGTTAATCTTGGGTCAGGGTGGCTAGGGTGTACATGAAACAATAGTGGCCATGAGATGGAAAGCCGAAGCTGAGTGTGACAGGTGCAATGGCACCTCCTTTATTCTCCAATTTTTATGTGTGTTAGAAATTGTTCATAATAAAATGTAAAACAAACAAACAAAAAACAGATGTAGAAAGAAAAAAAGAGAAAGAGGGAGGGAGGGAAATAGAAAGAAAAGAAGGAGAGTGACAACTCATAACCCACATGCCCAAATTTGACCTCAGAACACTTAACTGAGCCAGGCACCTGTAACCTAAGATTCTTCCAATCTCTGAGAATATGCACTTGTTCTATATCTGCATACTTAAAGGGACCACCAATAATGCTCTCCCAGAATAAAAGAGACTTCTTATTTGAAGGTGGAGACTGTTAACTTTTTGAATGGCTGATTTTCAATTTTGAAATCTTCTAGGTTCAGTTTCCATAGACATATGCACATGACTATATATATAATGGCCATTCCTTGTATATGCAAATTCTCTTAGAAGCTGCCATTACCTGTCACCCCTATTATGAGACCATAAAGAGGAGTGTGTGTGTGCTGTGCTACCCACTTCCATTTTTAAACCATTGCCCAGACACTATGTCCCAACAACCACTTCTCGGTTTATTTACACTCTACATCCTCAGTACTGTCTCTTTCGACCTACGGGGTATTTTATTCTCTATTAGCATTTTAGAATTTGACCTATTGTTCTTATCTGTGGTAAATTATACTGTAATTGCTCAGCAAATATTCTCTCCTCCCTTCCTCATGCTGTTTCCAGAGGATGGTATACTTCTCTGTCCAATTGACTTCATGCTTGGTCATATGATCTGCTTTGGTCAATGAGATGCTAGAAGATGTGATGTGATCCGAGACCCGAATGACTGAATGATCAGAACCTGCATGACAGGATTTGTTGTCTGGAACTCCTAACTTTTGCCTGGAGAAAAATATGCTTTTGGTAGCTACTGGACCAATGAGAATGAAAGACTTATGGAACAGACCTGGATCTAACTCATAGCTTGAAATCAAGCCCAGTCTTGATCCACCAACCCATCCCTCACCCCAAATACACACACGTACAGATAGGTGAACAAGAAATAAATGAGTATTGTTATAGGTCACTGAATTTTGAGGATGTTTGTTTCATAGGATTTTAGGAGTTCATAATGAACTAATTACAGAAATTAGTACTAGAAGTAGATCCTACCATTATATTTGGCAGTGGCACTGGGATTGGGTACCAGGCACACAGAATGCTGGGAAAAAAATGATTAAAAGAAACTACCAAAAAAATAAAAAATAAAAACACTGGAAAAACAGTAACCTGTATTATGTAACGGAAATTATTTGGTGAAACTGTCACCTGCAATAAATTAGAAGGCAAAAATATGCCTAATAAATTTGTCAGATTGGGCGAGGGCATTTTGAGGCAGAATACTCAAAGCATGAACTGACTGCTGTTGGTTATATTTGAAAAAGTAATAATACAAGATAGAGATAAGCTCATAAAATAATAGGCTGGTTTACAAGGAGAATTTAAAGAGAATACAGAGAACTCAAACATTTAAGGGTTGGAAAATGAAATTGTTTCTCACCACATCAAATGTGTAACCTTTATGACACAGCCTCCGGGAAAGGACAAAATTTAGGTACTGAAAATAAAACATAGTCTCAGTTTAAAGACCAAGTCAAGGGTGTGGCTATCAATACCATTTGGAAAGACCTGTGGATTAAGATACTAACAAACTTATGTTTCTTAGTCTCATAGTTGCTTTCAGATGGATAAAAGGGGTTCTAGAAAATTTAAAGGGTGCTTCCACATAAGCATTATGCATCTAAACTACAATTTTTAAGATTAGAGAAAGAAGCATGGCTCTAAAAAAATGTGGGTGTGGCTTTTAGCACATGAACTTGACTAGAATACAACATACAGAAAGTCAATTCGGTTTTTGAGAGAACTCCTGGTAATAGCACCACCAGCATGAACTGGAAGATAAGAGATTGAATCAGTTTGAGAGGTTAAAAATCTGATTTTCTACAGCCTGAAAGTAGGATGAGTAAGTTGTTCAGTGTCAAGAGAGACACATCCTTCAAAGCCTTCTTCTGAAATGGCCAAGGTGGGTGGCAGTAAAGGAAGGGTGACTTCAGGAACCAGGCAGTACAATGAACTGTATATGTGCTCCCAGGGAGGAAATCTGGGACCCAATCAAGAAATATCCTCTACCGTAGGTGTGGCTGGCAACATTAGACCAACAAGATTTAAAAATTGCAAAGGACTGCTGACTGTTGCATGCCTCTCACTCCTCTCTTATATGAGATTATTGCACTTACCCTGTCCTTATTCCATTACTGTTTTGACTTTGCATGTGTTAGGTTGGGAGTTGGGGGACACATAACTTATTTTTTCAGTGTCTGGGACTTTATATCAAAAGTACCCATAACTGTACCTATCTGGATGATAAGAGCTGACTTCAAGCCTAATGTCATGGTTGGATACCACTTTTGGGATTCCAGAAATGGAGCTGAGTGTATTTTGCACATGGGAGGTGCATGGATATTTGTGAACAACAGGATAGATTATTGTTCAGCAAATATTCACTTTCTCTCCAGCACCCCACCTCCATAGGGGGAGTGTAAGTCTCCACAGCAGTCATGTTGGACAAGCCATGTGATTGTTTTGAGTAATAGGATGTTAGCTGGCATGACTTGAACAGAAGCTAAAATATGTGTGCACAGTTAGGCTTGCCCTCTTGTGCTCCACCTTTTACCATGAGAAGGATATTGCCATGGTTTGAAAGTCCCCCTGGTCTCATGTTGGAATTTATTCTTAAATATAGTATTTGAAAGGTCGGGCCTTTATGAGGTGATTGGATCATGAGGTCTATGCCCTTATGAATGAATTAATCCATTGATTAATTAGTGGGTTAATGGTTTAATGGCTTATCAGGGAATAAATAGACTGTAAGCTTTATAAGAAGAGGAAGAAAGCATTTCTCACATTGCATGGGAAAGATGACCTATATTATTTAGCCATTGTATTTCTGGTCTTTGTAATCAACAATAAAATAATAACTTCTAATTGTTATACTTGTTGATGATCTAATGTTCTCTAGACCAGAGCCTCTATGTCATTTCTTTCCAACCTCATTACCAAATACCAGAATTTTGACCCTGAACTACAGCCCTATGATCATCTCTCTCTGATATAACTGGATCCTGGAATAGTGTTTACTTCTAAGTCCTACTCATGTTTCAAACCCACAGTCAGAACACCCATGCTATTTTATTGTCCTTCCACTACTGGCCTACCACCTTTGGTCCGTGGTCCTAGCTTTTAGGTTCCAAATTCTGTTCATAGGATTGAACTTCCTGCTACCACTTGACGCTTCCCCCAGCATAAGTTAGATGTCGTAACATCCTGGATTCTCTGAATCTGCATAGGCCTACTGCATAGAACTACTGCATTAGCATTTATTCAGATAGACACAGAAATATGAGGATATTTCAAAAGTTTCATGGAAAAATGGAATTAAAAGATAATACCGATCTTTTCATAAACTTTTTGAAGACCCGTCATAGTACAACTGAATTTCCAATGTCTTAAAAGTAGTTCAAAATCTGACATATAAAAACTTGCCCCAATCAAAACTATCATTCTAATATTTTCTCCCACTACTACCTTACAACATCATTTTTATTTTACTTATTTCTCTCTACATGTTATTTCTTGCACTCCACTCTATCCTTCTGAGTTTGCAAGTGTTCTTGTTTCTGCCTTCAAAGTATATCCAAATTCTACACTTGTTACTCTGCATTTCACTTAGCATCATGGTCAAGGTATTATCACCTTGACTAATGCAACAAATTACTGAAATATCTTACTGCTTCTTTAACTCTCTTAGTCTGTTCATAACACAGCAACCAGGGTATTCTTTTCCAAGTGTAATGATTATGTCACTCAGATAGCTTTGTCTCCCACATATAATACAGTCCAACGTTCTTATACTAGCTTACAAGTTATGACACAGTCCCTGCCATCCTCTCTGGCTTCGGTTTCTTGCATTCTTCTTTTGTTCACTGCACTCCAAGTTACTGATTTCATCATTATTCTTCAAACGTAACAAGTAAGCTACTGCCTATGGGCTTAGACACTTTCTTCTCTTGGAATTCTCTTCCTTTCAGATTTTCACATTGCTTATGCCTCTACTTCAGGTTGTAACAAACATCATTGCCTTTGGTAGCCTTGCATTGACCATTTCAACTAAAATATGCCCCTGAAACTGTATGTTATTTCACCCTGCTTTCTTGTTGTGTCTTCATAGTCTTCATCATTAACTGAGGGCAGAGAATTTGCATTTTTTATCTGCACCATCCCCCAACTTGAATGAAAGTGCCATTATAGCAGAGACTGTGTGTTTTATTCTGCTTTTAATTTTGACCATTCTATTCTCAGCACATGAATAATGTCTAGTATATAGGTTGTGTTCAAAAAGCATCTAGTATTGAATGAATGGTATAACTATTTCTCTTGATGAAGTATCAATAGTTCCTTAGTAGTTCTCTCGGTGAAGACCAATGGTTGGCAAATGCTCTTAGTCTTTATAAACCTGCAAGTGTGTATTTTATGCTCACACTTGAAAGTTTAACTGGATGGTTTGGAGTTACTTGTGTTATTCCAGTTTCTTCTGGCATCTCTTGTTGCTAGTAAGAATTGTGCTGCTAATCTAATTGTCTTTCTATTGTAAGTATTGTCTCTCGTTTTCTTGATGTGTTGAAGTGTTTCTCTTTATTCATAGTGTTTTACAGTTTTATACAATGTGTCTGGGCATTTAAAAAAATTATCTTGTGTTTTTTTTAAAATCGAGAGCTTGAAATTGTCTTTAATTATAGAAAATTCTCAACCATCATTATCTCTTTGCTGCTGTCTCAGTCATTCTCTCTCTCTTTCACACCATTATGTCTTTTGTTAGACATAATGTTGACTCTTTTTCTCATATTTTTAACCCTATCTTTTGAAGTTTTGTTCTCAACAATTTTCTCCTTTATCTTCCAATTCAGTAATTCTTTTTGACAGAGCCCACTGATTTTTAAAAAATTATTTACATGATTTCTACTTTGTTTTTTATATGTTGTCTCTCTTGATTCCTAGCTGCGAACTTCTCTCTCATAATTTCCTGTTCTGCATTTATAATGATACTCTTACCTGTATCTCTTTGACTTTCTTAAACACACTTATTTTACCATATTTTCAATGTGCTCTATTATCTAGTTTCCCTTTGAGTGTCTTAATTGTCTTTCCTGGTGTTCTATTTTGTCTTTTGAAATTTTGCTTTGACATCTCTTCTTTAGTGAGATTTTATTTTTCTCACTCAGTGTCCAGTCTCCCTCAGATGGTATTTAGGACCTGAGAATCTTCAATTCAGACTAAATCTTATATTGGACCCTCTGGACACTAGTCCTATGGAATGTTCTTGTGGGCAAGGTTGGTCTCAGGTGAACCTGGGCAGCTGTTTTCACTTTTCCCGCCAGCAATAGGGATACTGGCTCTAATGCCCCATCTCATATGGGATAATCCCCATTAGATCACAACAGTTGAATTCCCAGACTCTCCTTTCTGACTTTGGTCTGCAAGGCTGCTCCAGCATTTACTGATGATATTTTTGTCAGTTTCTGGTTCACAGAGATATTCCTTTTGTTCTTGCATCTATTTTCTTTTTTGAAATACTTCATTATTATTTGATGTTTGGAGCGGTGTATGTGTATGTGTCCATGTGTGGTGTTTCAGTATGTATTCTTAATACATGAACTCACAAGCCACCTGCATTGGAAATCTCCTATTTGCATTTTTATACTCAAGCCAAACCATGGCCCTCTTTATTTCCCTTTGCCTTATGTCCTTCCTATTTTCCTGTCTCAATGCTCCTGCTTTTTACTTTGTCCAATGGCCCTTCCTTGTTTTGTCATTCTTTTCAAATCCTATTAATTTTTTTGTACTCAGCTCTCAAGACATAAAAGCATTCCTTGTTCTCACAGGACAGAAGTAATGATTCTAATGCTGATTTCATATGCCACATTCTCTTTCTCTCTCTCTCTTTTAAAACCCTTTTGATATTTTTTGGACAAATTTTAGGGGCCTATACTGTCTCAATACCTATGCTTGGTTCTGCAGCTAATACAGGTGTAACTCATCATTTGACCTCTGATTTATTTCCCCTATTAAAATATAAGCTCCTTGAAGCCAAAAAGTCTATTTAATTCATCTCCCCCCCCCCCCCCCCCCCCCCCCCCCCCCC
>NW_007726443.1:651844-654382 GCF_000696425.1 Galeopterus variegatus | reverse complement strand
CCCCCCCCCCCCCGCCCAATAGCCTCTTGTGCTAAATTGATATTCACTGCATTGATACAATGGAATAAAGAGAGAAATTCATGAATAAATGAGATGATACATTCTCAGCCCTATTTGATTGTAATTACTTAGAGCACTTGGCCATGCTTTATACATTTTGATTTCTCAAGGCCTGGAATTATGTAGCCATGATCAACAAATAATTGTGGAGGATGATAATGGTGATATTTTGATTCGTAGACAACTGAGGTGTATAGAAACTCATTGCAATGTAAAAATGCATTTTAGGGCCGAGCCCGTGGTGCACTCAGGAGAGTGCGGTGCTGGGAAGTGCGGCAGTGCTCCCGCCGCGGGTTCGGATCCTATATAGGGATGACCGGTGCGCTCACAGCACTCACTGGCTGAGCGCGGTGTGGCCGGTCTCAAAAAGGACAAAAAAAAAATGCATTTTAAAATAATCTTATAAATATTTCATATTCAAAATTATGGATTAAAAAGTATTTTTCCATCTGTTCCTCTCATGACTGAACTAGAACAACTTTTCTCTTTTTCTTCTTTTTATAACATAATTTTTATTTTATAGGAACTCCCTCAGGATTTCAATCAATCTTTTCCCCCATTGTGCTAAATTGTGTATTATTTCATCTTTGCCTCTGTGTAAAGTACTCCAGAAAATTATTTGATTACTACTTTCCTTCTTCTAAACAGATTGCCTTAATTTCGATGAAACTACTTTATGTATTTCTCTAATTCTCATATTTCTTATTTGAATGTTTTGATGCAGTTTTCCCCTCACTACTCTAGCCATAGGATTAAATGGAAAGATAATTGTTGGTTTTAAACAATATTTGTTTAAACCACAGACAAATGGAGTTTTCAATAAGAATCATATTCCTTCTAAGACACTTAAGTAAACTTTCTCTTATTAGTAATATTTTTTAGAAAACATGTTTTGTATTTTAGTGTTCTTGATTTCTTCATACTATCTGCAGATCTCAAAAGTCACAAAAATAAGGCAACATTCCACCGTTTCAAGACTACTGATTAAATACTTCTTAGAGGACAGGGGTATTATATAGGGTGAGGAGAATATGTGGATAAGATAATTCAATATAGTTATATTAATCTTTATAACATGCTGCTTCCAAACTTATTGCCTTTTATTCTTGCAGCTTCCCTGACTCCAAAGCACTTACCATTTGTTCAGTCAAAATTTAATAAAAGAAGAAAACTGCTATGTTATTTTTCCAAATGTTTACTGTGTGCATTTCTCATTTGCCAGTGATTGACAGCTTTATATGACCCCAGCTTTTAATTTTATAAGAAATTTGGTGGAAAGTATACTTTAAAAAATCATAATCAAAAATGACTGCAGTTCCCCTGTAAATGTTTTTTTTTTTAAGGAAGGTTTTGTATCCTCAAGTTAAATTTGATAGTTCTGAGACACAATGAAGATACACATTTAACAGGCTGCAAACGCGTTTGCTCTTTGTAAAAAGAAGTAAATAATTGCAAACTCTTTTAAAAAATACTTTAGTGGAAATAACTTGGTATGTATTTGTTGCCTTGTATTTGCTACATTTTTAGAAATTTCCTAAAATCTCCTGAATGACCTTCTCTCCCCCCCCCCCGTGGGGGTTTATTGTATCTTTAGACAGGGTTTAGAGCCACAGGGGCAATGTTCATAAAATAAATGAGTTACTTTCATTACTGACCTTTGATTATCATTCTCAAAACTTTCTATTCGATGTTTTCTAGGCCCTGGCTACTCCAACTGTGGTCCATCACTTGACATCTTACTACAGATCTCAGGCTCTACCACAGACCTACTTATAAGAACATGCATTTTTAACCAAAGCATCAGGTAATTCATAGTCCTTTCAAACTTTGAGAAGCACTGCTCTAGATAAATCTGTTAACATATTTTAAGACCATTCCCGTACTCTTTCATCGGCTGATCTTAAATGCTTCTTATACCCCCTGGATAGATAATTCCCCATGCCATGGAATTCACATGCTTCATTCTTCCAATATAAGAGAAGAGAATTATCATTACAGTGGGGTGGAAGAGTACCCCGAATTTCTAGTTAATGTAAAGGTATCACTTTTGCAGCATTGCTTCTTCATTTTCACCATTTGAATGGAAAATTTCCCAAAATGTATCACACATTTTCTAATCTCTGAAAATAGTATCTATTGAGCATAATTTAATCTTTTCTTGATAAATATTATTCATTATTATGAACTTCCATAATAACATTGCCAGAAACAACAGTGAGCTTAAAAGTGAATGGGTTGTTCAATGCCTTAATATATCCTATCTGATTTCCACAGACTAATATGTTGTTTTAATTCATTTTGCTCTTAATTTAATTAATTTCTTTTGCCTTTCTTCATAGTAATGTCACTTTCTCATTAAGTTTCCCCACTCTCAGTAGGACTCCTCATTCCCCTTATTTCTGCTATACTATAATTCTACTACTCACAGCTGTCGTATCAAGGCAGTTTTCTTTCTTTCTCTCTTTCTCTCTCTCTCTC
>NW_007726443.1:643309-651834 GCF_000696425.1 Galeopterus variegatus | reverse complement strand
CTTCCTTCCTTCCTTCCTTCCTTCCTTCCTTCCTTCCTTCCTTCCTTCCTTCCTTCTGTGTCTATTTTTGCTTTTGTCTAATATTTTTCCCTTCCTCCTTCCTGCTTTTTATTTTCCTGCTACAAACTATCTCATCAGACAATTTTAGTCTTTTAAATTGTGATATTTAGTCCATTTACATTCAAAGTAAATAATGATACATTTGGGTTTATATTTACTATCTGTTTTTTGTTTTCTGTTGCACCACTTGTTTAATGCTACTTTTTTCTTTCTTCTCTTGTCTTATTTGGCTTTATTATTCTATTTTCCCTCAATAACTTATTATTTTTAAATAATTTAATATTATTTTAATGGTTACCCTAGATTATGACATGCATCTTTGATTTATTGCAATCTTATAAGAATTAATAATCATTCCCAATAATGCTAAAATTTTAGAAAACTTTAATTCTATTTACTTTTCTCAATGTTATTATTATCGTGAATTTTAATTTTACATATATTTAAAATTCTCAGACATTACTGTTATTGTTTTCTATAATCAATGTCCAGTCAATATCTACTTATATTTAATGATATATTTACCCATTTTGTTCTTTCCATTTCTTTGTGCAATTTCATATTTTTGCTGGATGGATACTTCTAGGTTGGAAATTACTTTCTTATGATGTCATTTCGTAGTCTTTTATTTCCATCACTTCTGTTGATGAATTAATTGTTCATTTCATTGCTACTTGATTGAAAGTAACATGTCTTTGCTTCTCTGGTTGCTTTTAATATTTTCTCTCTTTTTTGCTCTCAACCATCTTTTTCTATGTTTCCAGGTGTGTTTTTCCTTATATTTGACATGCTTAGGTTTGTAAAATTTCTTGAATCTGTGGGCTAATGCATTTTGTCAATTTTGGAAAATTCTTAACATTATTTCTTCCAATATTGCTTCTGCCTCATTCTTTCTTTTCACTATTTCTGGGCCTTCAATAACTCATATATAAGACACTTTCGTTTTGTGCCACATATCAAGAGGTTGTTCCTGGATGGGCTGGAGCAGTCTTCAGCAGATCTGTGCTGCTACAAAGAACAGCTAGGAAAAAGCTTGATACAGTTCAGAGATCATTGGGTTAAGAGCATTGACAAGCTACTGAGACAAAGAAATTGGAAGGGCTAATGTGGGATAATAGAACCTCAGAGAAAAATAACATTGCCTTCAAACTTAAATAAGTCTTCATTTGAATCCAGGCTCCACTGTTAACAAGTGTATGACCTAGACTACATCAGATACATTAGATAATCTCTCTCTAAAAATGTGTGTACATATTTAAAAGGGGAATAATAATAGTACTAAACACTTTGCATTGTGGTGATGATTAGTAACAATTGAAATAAATACGTTTGGCACAAGTAGGTATTCACAACTGCAACTATTCTTAAAGAAGAATGTCTTAATTATAATTTGTAACTTTTATATATGTAGTTGATGAACTGGTGCTAGGTGCTTTAAAAATAATACAATTCTTTGTGCTGAGTCATAAACCTCTAACTGAAATCCTACAGTAATGACTTAGGTGTGAATTAAACTGGAAAAGTATAATATGTTCTCTACATGACTAAACTTTTCAGCTCTTTGGGCTCTTATACTTAGATATGGTTGTGTTTCTGTAGAAATTGAAATCCTACAGTAATGACTTAGGTGTGAATTAAACTGGAAAAGTATAATATGTTCTCTACGTGACTAAACTTTTCAGCTCTTTGGGCTCTTATACTTAGATATGGTTGTGTTTCTGTAGAAATGAAAGTTTTCATTCCTGCCTTTGCTCTCATTGCACCTTACCAGCACCGTTGGCCTCATGCTACCTCATGTAGGAGACCCTAAGACAAAGAACCTTATGAAAGAAAGGAAATTTTGTTTTCATAGGCTCATGTGTACAATTCATTGGCTATAATTTATAATGTTTGGGATGCATATGTGCTTTAATACTTATTGAGCAGTTACTATGTGCCAGACACTAGTCCAATCATTTTACATTTAACCCTCATTACAATGCTGTGAAGTAGATGCTATTATTATCTTCATTTTGTAAATAAGAAAACTAATGTATATATTTTGAATAATTTTTCCAAAATTTAACAACTGGAAACTATGGAGCCAAGATAACAATCCATTTAAGTACTATGTAAAATGCCTCTCACAATGATTGTTTCCATTATGAGCCTTACCTTAGAGTTTGGAAACCTGGCTGGTTAAAATCATTACTCATTAAAGGTAGAGAAAGAAACATGTGTAGATTTTGTTCCAACTAAATCTGAGAAATTCATTGTCTTATTATGCATACTGAATTAAATTAAAATTTCTTGGGGAATCTTCTTAAAAGCTAGTCTTTAAAAGTATAAAGTGCAACTAATCTCAATGTCAAGTAAATACATCTACACCAAATGCAAATAAAAGTATCCACTGGAGAATTTTCACTATAATTTAATATTTTTAAAATGCTAATGAACTTTCAACTCCACATTTGGTAGTCTTCTATTTATATTGTAAAATGTTTGCCTGAATCTCTTTCTTCAATGGCAAATAAGGAAAATGGGTTATTATAATAAAATTGTTGCTCCTTGAAACCATGCAATTGTAATTCACTCGTTTATGTACACTAAATCATCATTTTGGCAGGGAATCTTCCCCTTGTACTCCTGTTAGGTCCATTGCTTATTCAATTGAAAACTCTCAGAGTCATAATGTGAAAAGGTTTAATATTGTACTTATACTTTTAAAAATCTGACAAAATAAAGATTCTGTGAAATAAGACCTCAGCCATACAAAAGAGTAAATATGAAATTGTCAGTGAGTGTTCTAAATGTGTGAGTAGGATAGTCTTCATTACACGTTTTCAACCCATAACTTTTCACCTTAACCTCCAATGGAAGATCCGTCAGATCCCAGGTAAAGTTAACCTGAAATCAAGAGTAGCTTACAGTTTGCAAGATTTTCTAGGAATATATAGGATCAAAACACAATTGCCATTTATCTGATGGCCTTTCCAAAACCCTACTGTTAGATGTGTTCTAAGTGAGTAGTCAGATTTTTTGAGCAGTGTACAAATGAAATCCATGAGCCATTTCTCTATATCTCTGCATTATATTTGTAGTATTCTATGTTAACTGAATGTGTTCTTTTCACAAATTCTCTCTTCTGTCACTTGCACATTTGGGCAGCAGCCATTACTATAAGCTGGTTTCAGGAAACTCAAATATGTGAATGTAAAGAATAAAAAAATCTGGCCACTTTTTCCGGGCTCAGGTTTTAAATGTGTGAACTTAATCTTTGTGTTCTCTGGGTTCTCCTCCTTCTGCCAGTCACAATTTCTAATTAGCTTTCCCAATGGAGGAAAAAGATGGATTATATTTTAATATCTAGAGACTAAAATTAGTTTATATTTTAGCAAGTTAGCACTTCTTAGCAGTTGATTTACTCTTGAAGCTGCAAAATCTGTGAGCTTGCAATTAATCATACGTTGGTCATTTTCTTTCAAAAATGTTCAGTTTGACTGTCTGTATCATAATAGGGGAAAACATGTAATTTATGCAGTTTAGAAATTATAGCCTGTGTTTAACTATGTCATAATATATTTTCTCACCCGCTCATTGTTCTTAACACTATAAAAGAATGTCATTTCACTGGGATTTATTTAAACAAAACCTTTAAAGTGAGATCCCTGGCAAAACAGTAACCTCTTGGAATTCTGCTTTATTTTTCTTCAAATGGGTGCTTTTAGGATTTGTTTTGACCACTCTAGATTTTGTGGCAACTTTTAAAAATAATATTTTAAACAGAGGAGGACATTCTTGGTTTTCTTCCTGCAATAGGAATGTTTTATCTTCTTAAAATTGTCTTTAATATTCTTATGTGCATAACACATGTAAAAGTATTCTGTTAATATGCACAGAATACACAAAGCAACTCCCCAGTGGCAATGTGATAATTTAAAGACACTATAAATTCCAAGAAATGGATATCTTTTAATTCACTGATTTTTTTTTAAAGGCTCTTATTTGAAAATCAAAAACAGTACATATTTTAAGCAGTTTCCCCAACTAACCTCTGCCAGAAAATTAACCCAAAAACTGTTTGACATCCTGAATAGTATATCACAATGATGCCAGCATACTGATCACTCACTGTGCTCTGAAACAAATCAATTAGCCTGCCAATTGTGTTCATTAGAATTCATTCATATCTCTATAAAATGTTAATTAAAAGTAAGAGTAAAAAGGAAATCATGTCTAACATTCTTATTAAATCCAAATCACCAAAGTAATTTCAAATCTAAATCAACAATCATTACTAAAAGTCGCCCTCCAAAACATACAGCATACCTGAAAATCAGAGGAAGCAGACGTGAACCTAGAACTATTTGGCAAAGATTTCCAAATTAAGGCACTTATTCAATTATCACCATTATTCTATATTATTTTTATATTTTCTTCCTAATTTCCCTTGACTCTGATAAAGGTGTTTCTGGCTAAATGTGTGAATTTTATTAGCATAGGTGAATGCTAAACTAGTAGTGTTCCTCGTTTTTCAAGAAACTTGGCTTAATACAGCATCATAAACTGAATACCAGCACAGAATAACCAGTGGAACATAGAATTCTAAGCTAAATGAAATTATCTTGATGTAAGGACCATCACATGTAGAAACCAGCTGCCAGAAAGAAACCAGGTGACAAGCATAGCTTTCTGATTCCTAAAAGAGACTATTCCTAACGTGTCTAAATGCCTTTAGTAGAACTGTTAAAAGCAAAAATTGTTTGGATGTGAAATGTTCTGATGATAACATGAGGCTCTCTCCCAGCCTCTTTATTTCATCCATATTGGGTAAGGTATCCATCCCTTTTGTTTCCAGAGGTCCAAAATGAGAGCCCATGTGAGGGTGGAAGAATCTTCCTGACAAGCCACAGAAAGCTTTAGACTAATTTCATATTCAGTTCTTGGCACAGAGGTCTGGGTGGAGGTGGGCAGGTCCACCCTGCCTTTCAGTCTCATTAATCATTTGGCTTTCCCTGGCTGCTCGCAGCATCTTCTGGAGGAACCCTACTCTTTATTCATTCAGACAACCCTTTGGATTAAACAGAGCCAGCTAAATGTCAAAGCAAATCTGAGTCTTGATGCAGATAATCATTTCAATAATATTTCTCCATTTGTGCCCAAACACCAGGGGAATAAAGCTTTTCTGCTGTCAGGTACTGTAAGACTGCAGTTGGTGTAAATGCTTGACACTGAGCCAGATGGCTTAGCCGTGCCTCAAACATATGTTCAACAAGCAAGCTTGCACACATTGGAATTTTATTATTTTGAACTGGTGAGGCTTGCATATTTATTTACTTGACCCCCTTTGGTGTCACTTTGGTATTAAAACAATCAGTTATAAAGCTTCTCTAAGCAATAGGGTAGGGCTAGTTTATAAACTACTTGTCAGTTTCATATCACCACCTGCATTGAAATATTCCTCATCTCATGGCCTTCTCTAGATAATTTAAAGAAAAAAGGTGGCAAGGTACATGCTGCTGAGGGAAGAAGAAAGTGGGAATTGAAGGGGAGAATACTGGCCTGCCCCAAAGTTAAAGGTGAATGTGCCCTTTTCTAAGCAACTCTTTACGCAACCTGGGGATGAGTAATTTTCTCATGTATTTCTATGTATATTTAACTCAAAAAAATCTTGACTGGGCTTTATGGAAATCAAACATTTAAATACACAACTGCTTTTACCCTTCAAAATATCAGAATAAATCTATCCCTATATACTCTTATATATATATACACATACATACACATATATATGTATACACATACATACAGCATATATGTGTATATATGTATATATTACTATATATAATCTACATATGTATACACGCACATTCACATCCACTATCATATATATTTGTATGTGTATGTGCATGTTAAAAATGAAAACACATGCCATTGATTCTGTCAAGGAAGAGTTTGCAATCATTACAAATATTGATTATGCTGCTAATATGAGCATGTTTCTCAAAATGAAACATAAGTGGTTTTACTACTTAGTGGAAAATATATAGAAAAGCTCATTTTATATTACTTAACAGGTCCAAATTCAGTGTTAAAAAAGAACAGAGCTACAACCATTACAAATATAATATGGAGATTTCTGCCTATAGATTCTATCCTATGGAAATAAATTTCTGTCTATAATAATATGGTGTCTTAGGGATTTTAAAGTTCATTAAGTCCAACGCTTTCATTTAATAGAAGGAAAAGTCAGGCTAAGGGAATGTACTGACTCATTCAAAATCACACAGCAAGCAAGTGCGCCTCAGAAATAAAAACCAAGGCATGCTATTCCACATTTTTGTGTGTTATGTATATTTGCCCTTCTACTAAAGTAAGGTTTTGCTGAACAATTGGTTATATTTCAAGTAACCTTCTGGGAGACATAAACCTACCTGAGATAAAATGTTCCTAGAACAGTGGTTCTTAATACCAACAGACCCAACATACCCCAATTTATAATAAATATGTTGTAATGTCCCCATTATTATCCTGAACTAAAATTCATAGATAATAGAGACATAGATGATTTTTAAACATTAACTCAATATTCTAATTATAATATAAAGAATAAATGAAAGAAAACTAATTTATGGAGTACGTGTGTGTGTGTGTGTGTGTGTGTGTATTTCAATATGTTAAACATCTGGAAGCAACTATAGCAGATAATACAGCAAAGTGATTAGATGCTTGCATCTTTAAGAGAAGTTGCCATGAACACATAGCTACAAAATACAGAGTATTTAATCAGTGACCATGAAGGATGTTGCTGATGATTGACAGGATTTTCCAAAACAGTGAGCTAAATCTAACCAATTACATGCACTAAAATTTTCATTATTTTGATTGCTTTTGTATGTTTTTTGCATTCTTAGAAAATTTTGAACATATTAAAACTATGCCAATATACTTTATTTTAATATGTAAATTGAGATAGTTTCTAGACTCAGATTGTTATCAACAAGATTTCCAACTCCCTGAATGCCTACCTGGAAGGATATTTAAAGGTCATGCAGTATTCAGGACAGTTATTCACTGTAAGGACTGCACTGTGCAATACAGGATATCTAATATCCTGCCTTCTGTCCAATAAAGGCTATTAGATCTCCTCAGTAATTGCAACAACCAGCAGTGTTCCCACAGTTTTCATAATGCCTCAGAGTAGAGCCATCATGACAGAATAGTGTATGTGGACTTCTTTCAGTATAGGAATTTAAGAAACCAACATCACAACTATAAAACAAACAAACAAAAAAAGTCATATGAGGAATATATAATTTAAAATGAATTTTTAATTTTAAACATTATATATCCTTGAATTTATATTCTTTATACATTTGCAGAGAAGAATTTAATTTTAAAATGATAATCCTTAGGTTTTGTCTTTGCAAACAGGTAGCAACATAATTTAAAAATCAAAAATCTTAAACTAACATTAATATAAAATAGTTTAATTTAAAATGTAATTCATGTTATATTTAATGTTGGTTTAGTTATATTTTATAATAACCCAGTACTTGAAAACAACATTAAAATTTGTTGCAAAAGCAGCATGTTCTTCTATGTAGATATGTGTATTAAGTAAATGCTATTTATTCATAATATTGAGTTTACATGAGGTTTTTGTGTCAGCATAGGGAAACAGTACAACTACCTTTGGAAATGAAGGATAACACATACCCAATTACATTTTTATGTTGGCCTGTGATTCACCACAATCACATTCCATAATTCTAGACTTTCTGAATTCTTACTTGACCAGGATGTTGAGAATTCCTCTAACGTAATCAGTTTCTATGAGGGGCTTGTTTAATTCTATTAATTCATCTCTGTGTTAGCAATCTGTCACACAATTCTTTAGAGAAGATCTTATTAGATATGTAGTTCTGATACATTACAAGCTATAGTATATATTATTTGTTCATTTTCTTTTCTGGGTTGTCTAACTTTCAGTTGGAGTATCCTTCCACAAAAGAATATAGAGACATCATCTGCCTCTTACTTTATTCCTACATTTACAGTGCGAAACCTCTCCATCATGTCCTAGAGACAAATAGTTGAAGAATCAGTAGTCCATTTCTATGTCACGATGATTCTTTACTGAAAGGTATATCTTTCTCCTTTGAAAATCACTTTATGTCACTTGGTCAGTTTGAGGACCTCAAAACACAATGGAAAACTACAAAACACAAGAGCATTCACAGTACAGCATTATACTAAAGCTTGACAAGCCACTTTCTAACCAAATTAGCAATAAAATCACTGATTTGGGCTAAAAATAAGTTTGTGGGAACATCTTTTATTGACTACAATAGTACAAAATAGATTACTCTTTCTCTGAAGTTATTCTACCAATAATATACCCAGTCTTACAAATGAAGCTTGTTTCTCTCAATCAAAACAGCTGCCTTAACACAAAAATAATCCATTTGTAGTAGGAGAAAGAA
>NW_007726443.1:637794-643299 GCF_000696425.1 Galeopterus variegatus | reverse complement strand
TTAATAATAATTGCATTAATAAGCATGTCTAATTTATTCTTTCCCTCTTAGGTGTGTAAAAGGAGATGATTTTGAAAAATGGAAATGGAAAATAACAGAGATAAGCATCTAGACTATTGTTTCCTAACCATAATCTCCTCCTTCCCATCACCCAAATTGTCAGGATAAATAGCCATACCCAAAGTGCTGAGAGGAAAGATTAGAAAGATCACTGGAATCTGAGCATCCATTAGACACAAATAGCTGTTACCAGGTGGGTGCAGTCCTGACTATGATGTTAGAATAATCCGTAGGGTTAGCATATTCTGCAACTAAACAGCCGGAGAGAACACATGGATGAGATCTCAGAGGGCATGCAGCGGGGGCAGATCTTTTAGATCAGTGCTTCTCATTTATGTATGTGCTGTTCATTCAGAGATCTGGCTAAAACACAGATTCTTCTTCAGCAAGTCTAAGGCATGGCTGAGATTCTGCTTTTTTAGCAAGCTCCTAGGTGATGCTGATGCTGCTGATCTGTGGACCATGTTATATGTAGCAATTTTTCAGAGACTTGGAAACCTAAGATCCTTCTTTAGAATTGGGAGACTGATGAGAAAATGTGGAACACATGCAAAGAGAAACTCAAGAAGGGAATGCTGGCAAAAACAAAGAAGCAGAGACCTTGTAAGGTAAACATCATACATTAAAAACAAAGTGCAATGGGTAAAAGAAAAGACATCACCCTCCTGCCTAGACAGAAAAATAAAAACCACCCAGCAGTTTGATGCACTGCATAAATGAGGAAATGCAGCCACACACAGCAAGATGAGAGATGGAAGCAACAAAACAGCAGTTAAGGCAGCATGCCTTCATCTTGCACTGTGTAAACCTGACCTAAAACAAATCCGAGGAGTATAAGCAATACTATCAGAAAAGAAGGTAAGTAATTTGTGGATGGTAAGCGTGGAACAAAAATAAACACAAAATATAAATAAAAAACTTAGTTTGCACTGCAGGCCCTAATGGAAAAAAGACCTTAATGCTCTAGAGAAGAATCATGGCCAAGAAAGCGAGAATTACCCCCATAATGCTATATAAAAATGATTAATTTTACAGATGTCTAAGATAATGCTCTGATAGTATTGTTGCATTTAACTAAATATTTTGTTTATCTTTGAATGATAGTTTTCAAAGTTCTAACTTAAAGAGACCCTTCGGTCAATGTTAGAAGAGAATATCCAGACAAGAAAAGATCCAACTAGACAGTTTAAAAAATTGCATTTTCCTATCCACCAGTTACACCAAGGCTTTTGAGAGAGAACTTTTCAAAACAAGCTCATTGGTTACCCAGACTCCAGAAAATGCATCACTGTCATCAAGATTTTCCTTATGAAAGGATGTCATGCTAAATAATATATGGTTTAAGTAGGACTAAGATCATGGGCATGATTAGGCAGTACAATATTGTTATCACAGCTTCCATTCTAAAAAAATGTAATAAACTCTGATAACCCTTGAAGTCTGAGTACATCTGCTAAAGAATTAGGATATGGTAAAAAAAAAAAAAAGAAAGAAAGCGTCTATTAGTGATTAGTTTTAATCCTTAGTCCATATCTCGTTAAACACTTTTGTGTAAAAAATATTTCTGAATGAAGCAATGACATGAACAATAATATGCAGACAAATACCTTTTATGTTGAACCAATGCTAACTTTGCATTGATTTATACTTATTATCATTTTAATGCAGAAGGGCATCTCTTATGATCTTTGGCAAAAACAATAGTATAAAAAATATTTTGCTATGATCTGAAAAATCTATAAATGGCTTACCATCTGGGCTGGATTTTAATTTGTGATACTTAAAACTATATTACTCAACATTTATAAACAAAAAAACCCTGTAATATGTACTTTTTTTTTCTTTAGATGACTTTAAATTGTATTCAATAAATTGACTACAACTTGAACAACTCCAGCACATATACTTTGGCCCACCTATATAATGCTCAGGAAAACTAAAATAAGTGGGAGGGAAAAAGGAATTAAAAAAAGAGCAGGGAGCAGGAAGCTCTTTCTGAGATCGGAGTAAACTGTGTCCCAAAATGTGATAAGCCATTCTTTATCAGCTGTCACTGGCTCTAGGCAAAATTATAGTTACCTATCTTCACTGTTAGATCACCCTCGCAGTTTAGCTTTCTCACTCCTTTATTGATGTTTGGAAACTGTTTTTCTAATACTTTCTAAAATGCCCTGCCTGTCTTACCTGGGATAATCCCTTTTCTTTTTTTTTTTTCTCTTTGATCATACATATTTCTCTCCCATACCCCCTTCTCATCTTAACATTGTTAATCACATACATGCCACACACACACACACACACACACACACACACTTCTTTTCTATCTACCCTTATAATTCCAAGATTATGTTTATAGTAAGGACAATGTGTCTAGTTTTATTTTTACTAGTGACCACCATGAATTTTGCTCAATGACAATTGCAACCTAAGGGATTAAATAGTAACCAGCTGTAGCTTTCCAAGGTTTGTGTTTGTTCATTTGTTTTTAGTGGACAAGGTGACTTTACTGACACTAACATTATGATCCCATTGAAGGCTTCAGGAAAAACAATTAAAAACCTTCAGCCCACAAAAATATTGCTACCCTGGGTAAAAGTTATAGGGGTAACAAAAGCATGTAGATCAACTCCTGTTACTTGGATGGGTCCAGATCTCGATGGCATTCTACAGGCAGTGTATTTATGCAGACAAGAATACTTCACAGTATGTCATGGGTTCCTGGGGTTTGAGAGACTGTTCTGAAATATTTTACCAAAAAGTAGTACATGGGTAAACTGTAGCAAATATATCCCCAAACATTATTCTACAATTGTTTCTAATATTCAGTCCTTTATTTAGACATTATTTGAGCTTTAGATTCTTAGATGCTGACTTGCAGCATATGAAGTCATTATCAAGGGGATGACAGGGCAAGAAGGGTGGAGAGTAACAGGTGTTACCTGGGGAGAAGGATCCTTGGGGAAGGGCTGATGTCTATTAAGGATGCTGTCCTTTCCTTCTGATACTTCTTTTATGGTGTTTGCATCTTTCAGTGAATGCAAATCCATTTTTTTCCCTCCGGTACAGGAAGTGGTCATAATTTGCAGTTAAAATAAGTAGCATCATGAGGAAATTCATAGTCCCGATAAAAGTGTTTGTCTCTATTATCTAACTTTACTGGTGGTACATGGCTTGTGTGATACATAACTTTCTAAGATAATTTATTTCCATTTTACCTAAAAAGATTATATTCATAAGGAAATTTTCCTCAAGATAATTTTAAACGTGTGATTCCATTGACAAATAACTGACATGTAAAATTCCAAATTAATGGTATACTCACAATTAAATTATGAACATTAATATAAGTTTGCTCATTTCTAAATATATGTAAATGAAAGTAATATTTTAGAGTCCTTCTCTCAAGAGAAAGCCAGCTTCTAATTAGGATTACAAATGAATATGCTTGCTATCACAACATCTCCCAGCAGATCACTGCATGTTCTTTGATTGTTCCCTCTTTCTTGTTCCCTTATCAAGTCATTCCCCTTATTCTCCCAATGCTTTTTTCTCAGTGGATCTGTAACCCACCCACTCTCCTTCGTTCTCTCTCGGTATCCTACTTCAAGGTCTCTGAACACACTCAACCTAGACCACTGCAAGTTTCCTAATGAGCTGCCAATGGTTTACCTTCTTCCAAAGTTCCTTAGAGTTAATTTCATCCTATCATTCCTGCTCAATAAACCTATCTCTATGAGAAAGCTGTTATCTCTTACCCTGGCACTGAAGAACTGACACAGTCTGTACATTCTGGAATTTGTTTTCTTTGCTCTTCACATATTCAATATCCCCTAAATATAACACGGACATTCATACCTTCATAATTCAGTTCATGCTGTGCGTGAGTGAGCACTTAGAATTCTCTCCCACAATAATCTCTGATCCTTTGCAACCATGAAAGATTCTCATTCACCAGTTCTTCCATAAAGTCTTACTCATCTCCTCTGTCTACTGTGTTCTTTCTATTTTGTAAAATCTCATTACATTAACTTCTTCAAGACTGTTCGTTAATTATTTATTGTCTGGAATTATCATTTGTTGTTTTCCACTGGAAATTTTTCTTTAACTTAAAAGCTTAAAGACAAGGGTGGTGTACCTTATTTAACTGAATAGTACCTGATCTTGTTATACACATAATAGCCATTCAGTAAATATATATTTGAATAATCAAGAAATAATGACAGAACAAAAGCCTTTGATACAGCTCTATCAGTTTATCAAGAGATGTTTTCCATAAAACTGACTATACTGAGAATATATTTTCATATCAAATTATATTTTTTAATGGGCCATGAAACATATGCGTTAAAGTGAATGGCACTTAGATAATACGATAAATGTCTGCTGAGTTACATACTTTTAAATTTCAGATATTCGTATTTTATTTTTAGTATACCTATAATTTATTTGTAAGATAAATTAGTTAAAAGAAAAATTTTCTATAAGTTCAAAAAAATTAAATGCCAAACTTACAGTATAAATATTCCAAATGTCAAACTATAATAAAAGTTAAAGAGAATATTTAAATCAGAATATATCAGTAGAAGCTAAGTAGCAATAATAATGTTTATGAATTTAGCATACTATTTCACTTACAGAATTTTTCACAAATATTTCAAGGTATGCTTTCTGCATTTCTTTCTTTCTTTTTTTTTGTCTTTTTTGTGACCGGCTGCACTGCGCTCAGCCAGTGAGCGCACTGGCCATCCCTATATAGGATCCGAACCCGCGGAGGGAGGGCTGCTGCGCTCCCAGCGCCGCACTCTCCCGTGTGCGCCACACGCTCGGCCCTATGCTTTCTGCATTTCAACAGGTATTTACATATTCTTCATAGAAAATAACTGTTAACAAATATAACATGGCTTACATAAATGCTACTTTGTTTGAAACCATTTACTATTTTCTTGGTTTCTTGTTATTGTTATCATCCTTTCTACTTTAAATCTTTATTATTTTAGGTAGAGGTTCTTGCAGTTCATTAAAAATTTCACCATATGAAGTTAGTTGTGTACTCTATTACCTAATTAATATATAGTGTAGATATATCATCAGTTCAAAAGTAGAGATTTTTTATTCTTTTTTAAATATCTGGCCTCTTATTTCTATAAGATATGTGTTATAGTTAAAGATCAAATCACAGTTAACATCTGGAGAAAAGTTACTCTCATAGTAACTAATTAAACTTCTGGACAATTTTACTGTTAAGGCTTATTCATTCTTAGCTTAAATAGACCCTCTATCTTGAATATAAGGGTAAATATGGAAGTGCTGATTGCTTCTGATCCCTGCTGTAAAGTGCAAGATGTGAGAAATCAAACTCAAACAACCATAGCTGCAAATGATTTAAATAAAGGGGTGGCAGCACAAAGTGGTGGAAATGCCCTGATTGGGAATCAAAGGACCCGA
>NW_007726443.1:634883-636686 GCF_000696425.1 Galeopterus variegatus | reverse complement strand
GTAAGAGATGCTGCCAAGCTGCAGATCCCATTGCAAATGGGCTGGGGTTTTTTTCTTTCACTATTTATCTGGGAAAAAAAGCGGGGTAGGGAGGGGTCTTCAACAGGACAATCCAGAGACCTTAATGGTGTCTTCAGAATCTTGGGACACAGTAGGCTGGTGTCTGACACATCCTGAAGAATATCAAGGAGAAGCTGTGCTAAAGGCCTAGGTGATAGGTCAGAGAGAAAATGAGGATGTTTTGAGTAGAAATGCTCTCCTACCCATGACAGGCACAGAATATGTGAGTGTTTCTCACTCATTGAGCCAAAAAGGAGTAAGAGCTGGCCTGAGCCACTTCAAACTCTCCTCAGGAGTGCCACTTGGAACTTATCATGAAAAAGTTCTCTGAAAGACCAGGGCCTGGGGAAATGGCTGCTGTAGGTACAGTTGGATGGCCTAGCAAAGAGAGCCTCTAAAAAACTCACAGAAGTTCTCGGGCAAGAAAGTCATCTTTAAATAATACCAAAACTCAGAGAATGTGAAGCAATCTTACATAATTCTAGTGTACTTTCTGTGCCATTTCTCAATTTCTCCCTCTCCACACACTGTCTTTGGAAGAGCCAGAAACCACTCTGCAAGCTACAGGAGGAGAATTGGAAAAATGAAGGACGGTACTGACTGTACCCACTTTTCAGGTGCCAATAGCCTATCTGAAATCACTCCCAACTGAGAAAATGAACGAGATTTAATTCTCAAGCAAGGTTGGAACTGGGTGTTCTAATACCAAATTGAGTCAGAGGGAGCATAGAATTTGTCATTACCTAAGAATGACTACAAAAGTCATGGGATCCCCAGAATTTTCATCCAGTAGCAGAAGAAAAATTTGTCCTGTGGTACGTATTTTGAATGGAGAGTGATAAAGAAAAATAAAATGAATTTTGATGACATTCCCCTAGTCATGCCAGTGCCACATACAAGTCACACTACTTAATTTGTCTATCTCTCAGTATCTTTATGTATAAAAGTGTGGAAAAGCCGTTTTTAGAATTAAATATTTTATGTCACAGAAGTCTCTTTTCTTTGAGGTGGGAAGGCAGGAAGACGTGTAAAATTACATTTCATGAAACTAGCTCAACCTGGCAGCAAAACCTGATCAAAACAGCCTTGTGCGCCCACATGACTAAACATTACAAATCAAACATTGTTAATGACATAGAGGTAAGTAACCTGAATAGAATAACAATAAATCAAAATCAGAAGTATATTAAAAAATAATAAGCCATGACATGGTAAATTTTTATTCTATAAATGCAGATAGATCAATAAAAATAGATCTGCTAATATAATGCATCATCTAATCATCTTAGATTTTAGAAAAAATTTTATAAAAGTCAAAAGAAATATCTAATTTTAAAACAAGCAAATATCTTGTACTCTAAGTGAAAAGACTTTATAACAATAAAGACTGCCTAATATTATAAACAATATCATGCCTATCATTAAGACTCAAAATAATTACTGAGTCAGGAAGAAACAATATTTTACATATTAATTCAGTTTTCTACATTCGACTACAAGTTTTAGGTAATGCAACAAGAAAATAAATGTAATTAGATATAAAAAGAAAAAAGTATCATTATTTTCAGTTATTCTTTTTTTAATCATAATTTTTAAAGCCTCCCATCCCAATAGTATTAAAATAGGTATTTACAGGTTTTCTGACACGTTAATGCAGCTGAAATTTTAGAGACAGGGAGTAATCTAAATTTTCTTGAAATATCCACTCAATCGGAGCAAGAATGTCTATTGAACAATCACATT
>NW_007726443.1:633081-634216 GCF_000696425.1 Galeopterus variegatus | reverse complement strand
TCTAAATTTTCTTGAAATATCCACTCAATCGGAGCAAGAATGTCTATTGAACAATCACATTACCCTCTCACTAAGGTCTAAACACCACTGTATCATATACAAATCATCACATACATATTCTCAAATCAGTTTCTGGACTCTGTAGTCTCTTGTTATTATTCTCTGCTTATATTTGAGTCAGCATCACCCTGTGTGAGTTATTGCAGCTTTGTAATTTGAGAAGAAAACCTGCCCATCCCTGTGAGCACTCTTTTTGTTTAACCTAACAACTGTTTTGAAGTTTTGCACTGTATAAAATATCAGGAGAGTTTATTTCTTCTATCATATTGTCTTTAAATTCTGCTCAGATGATGTAGACAGCTCTATTAATGTTTGGAGGACTTATTGAAGGTATGTAAATATTCCATGGACACTTCAAAGAATTTTTCGTAGGACACAAATTTAATCAGCATTATCATCATTTCAATTTTCCATATCCTTATTTATTTTTAAATCTTCCAGTTTTTCATTTCATTTTTAATAGTGACTGTTTTATATGTGCAGTGATTTTTTTTCACATTTACAACTCAGGAGTATAAGAAACGTAACTTTATTCTTCCCTAACTGAAATAAATTTTACGCTCTAGTCCATATTTCCCTTTATGCTGCGAGCTTACCAATTTAGGGGACTATGTACTCCTCCAGGTTAAATTCAGCTCCCTGGAATAAGTACTCAGGAAAACCATTTCTCTCTTTTCCACAGTTTTTTTTTCCCTTTCTTTTTCCTGGGTGATCTGAACTTCCGGGAACTTACATGTTATTCCAGTTCAAGGGGTGGGGCATCTGGGCTTTACCACTTGGTTTTCAGTGTTCACCCCTGGGGTTGGCTTATTTTTGCCAATGCTGGCTCCTGGGCTAAAGTCAGTCTGCGGCTCACATTTATGTGTCCCTTGACATGAAATTTGCACAATGCTACAAGCATGCTGGAATTTCAACAATTTTAGGGTTCAGCCTAAAAGGAGGGGCAACAACTGGTCACTCTTCAGAGGTACTAGGTGCCATGGCTCTTGTGCTATTCCCTTTGAATCTTCTCTTCGTATCTAATACTTGAATCCTTAGCAAACTTTAGATAGAAAAACCGTTCTAAAAGCATCAC